>NC_091210.1:32116591-32294768 GCF_040958095.1 Procambarus clarkii
TCTGGGGTGTGAGTTTTCAGTTGCATATTGTCCTGGGGACCATTCAGGCTTGTTCGCATTTTGTGTTCCTCACGTGTGCCCCAAAGAATGAGGTGATTTGGCAAAATGCTATGCCCAAGATTACTATCCGAGTGCAGGCGGTGGGGTGGTTCAAATAGCTTAGGCTATCACCTCATTATGTCCGGTCATGATGGTCAAGTGGATTAAGGCGTCTTGTACATACCAGTTGCGTTGCTCCTGGGAGTATGGGTTCGAGTCACTTCTGGGGTGTGAGTTTTCAGTTGCATATTGTCCTGGGGACCATTCAGGCTTGTTCGCATTTTGTGTTCCTCACGTGTGCCCCAAAGAATGAGGTGATTTGGTAAAATGCTATGCCCAAGATTACTATCCGAGTGCCGGCGGTGGGGTGGTTCAAATAGCTTAGGCTATCACCTCATTATGTCCGGTCGTGATGGTCAAGTGGATTAAGGCGTCTTGTACATACCAGTTGCGTTGCTCCTGGGAGTATGTGTTCGAGTCACTTCTGGGGTGTGAGTTTTCAGTTGCATATTGTCCTGGGGACCATTCAGGCTTGTTCGCATTTTGTGTTCCTCACGTGTGCCCCAAAGAATGAGGTGATTTGGTAAAATGCTATGCCCAAGATTACTATCCGAGTGCCGGCGGTGGGGTGGTTCAAATAGCTTAGGCTATCACCTCATTATGTCCGGTCGTGATGGTCAAGTGGATTAAGGCGTCTTGTACATACCAGTTGCGTTGCTCCTGGGAGTATGGGTTCGAGTCACTTCTGGGGTGTGAGTTTTCAGTTGCATATTGTCCTGGGGACCATTCAGGCTTGTTCGCATTTTGTGTTCCTCACGTGTGCCCCAAAGAATGAGGTGATTTGGTAAAATGCTATGCCCAAGATTACTATCCGAGTGCAGGCGGTGGGGTGGTTCAAATAGCTTAGGCTATCACCTCATTATGTCCGGTCATGATGGTCAAGTGGATTAAGGCGTCTTGTACATACCAGTTGCGTTGCTCCTGGGAGTATGGGTTCGAGTCACTTCTGGGGTGTGAGTTTTCAGTTGCATATTGTCCTGGGGACCATTCAGGCTTGTTCGCATTTTGTGTTCCTCACGTGTGCCCCAAAGAATGAGGTGATTTGGTAAAATGCTATGCCCAAGATTACTATCCGAGTGCCGGCGGTGGGGTGGTTCAAATAGCTTAGGCTATCACCTCATTATGTCCGGTCGTGATGGTCAAGTGGATTAAGGCGTCTTGTACATACCAGTTGCGTTGCTCCTGGGAGTATGGGTTCGAGTCACTTCTGGGGTGTGAGTTTTCAGTTGCATATTGTCCTGGGGACCATTCAGGCATGTTCGCATTTTGTGTTCCTCACGTGTGCCCCAAAGAATGAGGTGATTTGGTAAAATGCTATGCCCAAGATTACTATCCGAGTGCCGGCGGTGGGGTGGTTCAAATAGCTTAGGCTATCACCTCATTATGTCCGGTCGTGATGGTCAAGTGGATTAAGGCGTCTTGTACATACCAGTTGCGTTGCTCTGGGAGTATGGGTTCGAGTCACTTCTGGGGTGTGAGTTTTCAGTTGCATATTGTCCTGGGGACCATTCAGGCTTGTTCGCATTTTGTGTTCCTCACGTGTGCCCCAAAGAATGAGGTGATTTGGTAAAATGCTATGCCCAAGATTACTATCCGAGTGCCGGCGGTGGGGTGGTTCAAATAGCTTAGGCTATCACCTCATTATGTCCGGTCGTGATGGTCAAGTGGATTAAGGCGTCTTGTACATACCAGTTGCGTTGCTCCTGGGAGTATGGGTTCGAGTCACTTCTGGGGTGTGAGTTTTCAGTTGCATATTGTCCTGGGGACCATTCAGGCTTGTTCGCATTTTGTGTTCCTCACGTGTGCCCCAAAGAATGAGGTGATTTGGTAAAATGCTATGCCCAAGATTACTATCCGAGTGCCGGCGGTGGGGTGGTTCAAATAGCTTAGGCTATCACCTCATTATGTCCGGTCGTGATGGTCAAGTGGATTAAGGCGTCTTGTACATACCAGTTGCGTTGCTCCTGGGAGTATGGGTTCGAGTCACTTCTGGGGTGTGAGTTTTCAGTTGCATATTGTCCTGGGGACCATTCAGGCTTGTTCGCATTTTGTGTTCCTCACGTGTGCCCCAAAGAATGAGGTGATTTGGTAAAATGCTATGCCCAAGATTACTATCCGAGTGCCGGCGGTGGGGTGGTTCAAATAGCTTAGGCTATCACCTCATTATGTCCGGTCGTGATGGTCAAGTGGATTAAGGCGTCTTGTACATACCAGTTGCGTTGCTCCTGGGAGTATGGGTTCGAGTCACTTCTGGGGTGTGAGTTTTCAGTTGCATATTGTCCTGGGGACCATTCAGGCTTGTTCGCATTTTGTGTTCCTCACGTGTGCCCCAAAGAATGAGGTGATTTGGTAAAATGCTATGCCCAAGATTACTATCCGAGTGCCGGCGGTGGGGTGGTTCAAATAGCTTAGGCTATCACCTCATTATGTCCGGTCGTGATGGCTCAAGTGGATTAAGGCGTCTTGTACATACCAGTTGCGTTGCTCTTGGGAGTATGGGTTCGAGTCACTTCTGGGGTGTGAGTTTTCAGTTGCATATTGTCCTGGGGACCATTCAGGCTTGTTCGCATTTTGTGTTCCTCACGTGTGCCCCAAAGAATGAGGTGATTTGGTAAAATGCTATGCCCAAGATTACTATCCGAGTGCCGGCGGTGGGGTGGTTCAAATAGCATAGGCTATCACATCATTATGTCCGGTAGTGATGCTCAAGTGGATTAAGGCGTCTTGTACATACCAGTTGCGTTGCTCCTGGGAGTATGGGTTCGAGTCACTTCTGGGGTGTGAGTTTTCAGTTGCATATTGTCCCGGGGACCATTCAGGCTTGTTCGCATTTTGTGTTCCTCACGTGTGCCCCAAAGAATGAGGTGATTTGGTAAAATGCTATGCCCAAGATTACTATCCGAGTGCCGGCGGTGGGGTGGTTCAAATAGCTTAGGCTATCACCTCATTATGTCCGGTCGTGATGCTCAAGTGGATTAAGGCGTCTTGTACATACCAGTTGCGTTGCTCCTGGGAGTATGGGTTCGAGTCACTTCTGGGGTGTGAGTTTTCAGTTGCATATTGTCCTGGGGACCATTCAGGCTTGTTCGCATTTTGTGTTCCTCACGTGTGCCCCAAAGAATGAGGTGATTTGGTAAAATGCTATGCCCAAGATTACTATCCGAGTGCCGGCGGTGGGGTGGTTCAAATAGCTTAGGCTATCACCTCATTATGTCCGGTCGTGATGGTCAAGTGGATTAAGGCGTCTTGTACATACCAGTTGCGTTGCTCCTGGGAGTATGGGTTCGAGTCACTTCTGGGGTGTGAGTTTTCAGTTGCATATTGTCCCTGGGGACCATTCAGGCTTGTTCGCATTTTGTGTTCCTCACGTGTGCCCCAAAGAATGAGGTGATTTGGTAAAATGCTATGCCCAAGATTACTATCCGAGTGCCGGCGGTGGGGTGGTTCAAATAGCTTAGGCTATCACCTCATTATGTCCGGTCGTGATGCTCAAGTGGATTAAGGCGTCTTGTACATACCAGTTGCGTTGCTCCTGGGAGTATGGGTTCGAGTCACTTCTGGGGTGTGAGTTTTCAGTTGCATATTGTCCTGGGGACCATTCAGGCTTGTTCGCATTTTGTGTTCCTCACGTGTGCCCCAAAGAATGAGGTGATTTGGTAAAATGCTATGCCCAAGATTACTATCCGAGTGCCGGCGGTGGGGTGGTTCAAATAGCATAGGCTATCACCTCATTATGTCCGGTCGTGATGGTCAAGTGGATTAAGGCGTCTTGTACATACTAGTTCCGTTGCTCCTGGGAGTATGGGTTCGAGTCACTTCTGGGGTGTGAGTTTTCAGTTGCATATTGTCCTGGGGACCATTCAGGCTTGTTCGCATTTTGTGTTCCTCACGTGTGCCCCAAAGAATGAGGTGATTTGGTAAAATGCTATGCCCAAGATTACTATCCGAGTGCCGGCGGTGGGGTGGTTCAAATAGCTTAGGCTATCACCTCATTATGTCCGGCCGTGATGGTCAAGTGGATTAAGGCGTCTTGTACATACCAGTTGCGTTGCTCCTGGGAGTATGTGTTCGAGTCACTTCTGGGGTGTGAGTTTTCAGTTGCATATTGTCCTGGGGACCATTCAGGCTTGTTCGCATTTTGTGTTCCTCACGTGTGCCCCAAAGAATGAGGTGATTTGGTAAAATGCTATGCCCAAGATTACTATCCGAGTGCCGGCGGTGGGGTGGTTCAAATAGCTTAGGCTATCACCTCATTATGTCCGGTCGTGATGGTCAAGTGGATTAAGGCGTCTTGTACATACCAGTTGCGTTGCTCCTGGGAGTATGGGTTCGAGTCACTTCTGGGGTGTGAGTTTTCAGTTGCATATTGTCCTGGGGACCATTCAGGCTTGTTCGCATTTTGTGTTCCTCACGTGTGCCCCAAAGAATGAGGTGATTTGGTAAAATGCTATGCCCAAGATTACTATCCGAGTGCAGGCGGTGGGGTGGTTCAAATAGCTTAGGCTATCACCTCATTATGTCCGGTCATGATGGTCAAGTGGATTAAGGCGTCTTGTACATACCAGTTGCGTTGCTCCTGGGAGTATGGGTTCGAGTCACTTCTGGGGTGTGAGTTTTCAGTTGCATATTGTCCCGGGGACCATTCAGGCTTGTTCGCATTTTGTGTTCCTCACGTGTGCCCCAAAGAATGAGGTGATTTGGTAAAATGCTATGCCCAAGATTACTATCCGAGTGCCGGCGGTGGGGTGGTTCAAATAGCTTAGGCTATCACCTCATTATGTCCGGTCGTGATGCTCAAGTGGATTAAGGCGTCTTGTACATACCAGTTGCGTTGCTCCTGGGAGTATGGGTTCGAGTCACTTCTGGGGTGTGAGTTTTCAGTTGCATTTTGTCCTGGGGACCATTCAGGCTTGTTCGCATTTTGTGTTCCTCACGTGTGCCCCAAAGAATGAGGTGATTTGGTAAAATGCTATGCCCAAGATTACTATCCGAGTGCCGGCGGTGGGGTGGTTCAAATAGCTTAGGCTATCACCTCATTATGTCCGGTCGTGATGGTCAAGTGGATTAAGGCGTCTTGTACATACCAGTTCCGTTGCTCCTGGGAGTATGGGTTCGAGTCACTTCTGGGGTGTGAGTTTTCAGTTGCATATTGTCCTGGGGACCATTCAGGCTTGTTCGCATTTTGTGTTCCTCACGTGTGCCCCAAAGAATGAGGTGATTTGGTAAAATGCTATGCCCAAGATTACTATCCGAGTGCCGGCGGTGGGGTGGTTCAAATAGCATAGGCTATCACCTCATTATGTCCGGTCGTGATGGTCAAGTGGATTAAGGCGTCTTGTACATACTAGTTCCGTTGCTCCTGGGAGTATGGGTTCGAGTCACTTCTGGGGTGTGAGTTTTCAGTTGCATATTGTCCTGGGGACCATTCAGGCTTGTTCGCATTTTGTGTTCCTCACGTGTGCCCCAAAGAATGAGGTGATTTGGTAAAATGCTATGCCCAAGATTACTATCCGAGTGCCGGCGGTGGGGTGGTTCAAATAGCTTAGGCTATCACCTCATTATGTCCGGCCGTGATGGTCAAGTGGATTAAGGCGTCTTGTACATACCAGTTGCGTTGCTCCTGGGAGTATGTGTTCGAGTCACTTCTGGGGTGTGAGTTTTCAGTTGCATATTGTCCTGGGGACCATTCAGGCTTGTTCGCATTTTGTGTTCCTCACGTGTGCCCCAAAGAATGAGGTGATTTGGTAAAATGCTATGCCCAAGATTACTATCCGAGTGCCGGCGGTGGGGTGGTTCAAATAGCTTAGGCTATCACCTCATTATGTCCGGTCGTGATGGTCAAGTGGATTAAGGCGTCTTGTACATACCAGTTGCGTTGCTCCTGGGAGTATGGGTTCGAGTCACTTCTGGGGTGTGAGTTTTCAGTTGCATATTGTCCTGGGGACCATTCAGGCTTGTTCGCATTTTGTGTTCCTCACGTGTGCCCCAAAGAATGAGGTGATTTGGTAAAATGCTATGCCCAAGATTACTATCCGAGTGCAGGCGGTGGGGTGGTTCAAATAGCTTAGGCTATCACCTCATTATGTCCGGTCATGATGGTCAAGTGGATTAAGGCGTCTTGTACATACCAGTTGCGTTGCTCTTGGGAGTATGGGTTCGAGTCACTTCTGGGGTGTGAGTTTTCAGTTGCATATTGTCCTGGGGACCATTCAGGCTTGTTCGCATTTTGTGTTCCTCACGTGTGCCCCAAAGAATGAGGTGATTTGGTAAAATGCTATGCCCAAGATTACTATTCCGAGTGCCGGCGGTGGGGTGGTTCAAATAGCATAGGCTATCACCTCATTATGTCCGGTCGTGATGGTCAAGTGGATTAAGGCGTCTTGTACATACTAGTTCCGTTGCTCCTGGGAGTATGGGTTCGAGTCACTTCTGGGGTGTGAGTTTTCAGTTGCATATTGTCCTGGGGACCATTCAGGCTTGTTCGCATTTTGTGTTCCTCACGTGTGCCCCAAAGAATGAGGTGATTTGGTAAAATGCTATGCCCAAGATTACTATCCGAGTGCCGGCGGTGGGGTGGTTCAAATAGCTTAGGCTATCACCTCATTATGTCCGGTCGTGATGGCTCAAGTGGATTAAGGCGTCTTGTACATACCAGTTGCGTTGCTCCTGGGAGTATGGGTTCGAGTCACTTCTGGGGTGTGAGTTTTCAGTTGCATATTGTCCTGGGGACCATTCAGGCTTGTTCGCATTTTGTGTTCCTCACGTGTGCCCCAAAGAATGAGGTGATTTGGTAAAATGCTATGCCCAAGATTACTATCCGAGTGCCGGCGGTGGGGTGGTTCAAATAGCTTAGGCTATCACCTCATTATGTCCGGTCGTGATGCTCAAGTGGATTAAGGCGTCTTGTACATACCAGTTGCGTTGCTCCTGGGAGTATGTGTTCGAGTCACTTCTGGGGTGTGAGTTTTCAGTTGCATATTGTCCTGGGGACCATTCAGGCTTATTCGCATTTTGTGTTCCTCACGTGTGCCCCAAAGAATGAGGTGATTTGGTAAAATGCTATGCCCAAGATTACTATCCGAGTGCCGGCGGTGGGGTGGTTCAAATAGCTTAGGCTATCACCTCATTATGTCCGGTCGTGATGGTCAAGTGGATTAAGGCGTCTTGTACATACCAGTTGCGTTGCTCCTGGGAGTATGGGTTCGAGTCACTTCTGGGGTGTGAGTTTTCAGTTGCATATTGTCCTGGGGACCATTCAGGCTTGTTCGCATTTTGTGTTCCTCACGTGTGCCCCAAAGAATGAGGTGATTTGGTAAAATGCTATGCCCAAGATTACTATCCGAGTGCCTGGCGGTGGGGTGGTTCAAATAGCTTAGGCTATCACCTCATTATGTCCGGTCAGTGATGGATCAAGTGGATTAAGGCGTCTTGTACATACCAGTTGCGTTGCTCTTGGGAGTATGGGTTCGAGTCACTTCTGGGGTGTGAGTTTTCAGTTGCATATTGTCCTGGGGACCATTCAGGCTTGTTCGCATTTTGTGTTCCTCACGTGTGCCCCAAAGAATGAGGTGATTTGGTAAAATGCTATGCCCAAGATTACTATCCGAGTGCCGGCGGTGGGGTGGTTCAAATAGCATAGGCTATCACCTCATTATGTCCGGTCGTGATGGTCAAGTGGATTAAGGCGTCTTGTACATACTAGTTCCGTTGCTCCTGGGAGTATGGGTTCGAGTCACTTCTGGGGTGTGAGTTTTCAGTTGCATATTGTCCTGGGGACCATTCAGGCTTGTTCGCATTTTGTGTTCCTCACGTGTGCCCCAAAGAATGAGGTGATTTGGTAAAATGCTATGCCCAAGATTACTATCCGAGTGCCGGCGGTGGGGTGGTTCAAATAGCTTAGGCTATCACCTCATTATGTCCGGTCGTGATGCTCAAGTGGATTAAGGCGTCTTGTACATACCAGTTGCGTTGCTCCTGGGAGTATGGGTTCGAGTCACTTCTGGGGTGTGAGTTTTCAGTTGCATATTGTCCTGGGGACCATTCAGGCTTGTTCGCATTTTGTGTTCCTCACGTGTGCCCCAAAGAATGAGGTGATTTGGTAAAATGCTATGCCCAAGATTACTATCCGAGTGCCGGCGGTGGGGTGGTTCAAATAGCTTAGGCTATCACCTCATTATGTCCGGTCGTGATGGTCTAGTGGATTAAGGCGTCTTGTACATACCAGTTGCGTTGCTCCTGGGCGTATGGGTTCGAGTCACTTCTGGGGTGTGAGTTTTCAGTTGCATATTGTCCTGGGGACCATTCAGGCTTGTTCGCATTTTGTGTTCCTCACGTGTGCCCCAAAGAATGAGGTGATTTGGTAAAATGCTATGCCCAAGATTACTATCCGAGTGCCGGCGGTGGGGTGGTTCAAATAGCATAGGCTATCACCTCATTATGTCCGGTCGTGATGGTCAAGTGGATTAAGGCGTCTTGTACATACTAGTTCCGTTGCTCCTGGGAGTATGGGTTCGAGTCACTTCTGGGGTGTGAGTTTTCAGTTGCATATTGTCCTGGGGACCATTCAGGCTTGTTCGCATTTTGTGTTCCTCACGTGTGCCCCAAAGAATGAGGTGATTTGGTAAAATGCTATGCCCAAGATTACTATCCGAGTGCCGGCGGTGGGGTGGTTCAAATAGCTTAGGCTATCACCTCATTATGTCCGGTCCGTGATGGTCAAGTGGATTAAGGCGTCTTGTACATACCAGTTGCGTTGCTCCTGGGCGTATGGGTTCGAGTCACTTCTGGGGTGTGAGTTTTCAGTTGCATATTGTCCTGGGGACCATTCAGGCTTGTTCGCATTTTGTGTTCCTCACGTGTGCCCCAAAGAATGAGGTGATTTGGTAAAATGCTATGCCCAAGATTACTATCCGAGTGCCGGCGGTGGGGTGGTTCAAATAGCATAGGCTATCACCTCATTATGTCCGGTCGTGATGGTCAAGTGGATTAAGGCGTCTTGTACATACTAGTTCCGTTGCTCCTGGGAGTATGGGTTCGAGTCACTTCTGGGGTGTGAGTTTTCAGTTGCATATTGTCCTGGGGACCATTCAGGCTTGTTCGCATTTTGTGTTCCTCACGTGTGCCCCAAAGAATGAGGTGATTTGGTAAAATGCTATGCCCAAGATTACTATCCGAGTGCCGGCGGTGGGGTGGTTCAAATAGCTTAGGCTATCACCTCATTATGTCCGGTCGTGATGGTCAAGTGGATTAAGGCGTCTTGTACATACCAGTTGCGTTGCTCCTGGGAGTATGTGTTCGAGTCACTTCTGGGGTGTGAGTTTTCAGTTGCATATTGTCCTGGGGACCATTCAGGCTTGTTCGCATTTTGTGTTCCTCACAGTGTGCCCCAAAGAATGAGGTGATTTGGTAAAATGCTATGCCCAAGATTACTATCCGAGTGCCGGCGGTGGGGTGGTTCAAATAGCTTAGGCTATCACCTCATTATGTCCGGTCGTGATGGTCAAGTGGATTAAGGCGTCTTGTACATACCAGTTGCGTTGCTCCTGGGAGTATGGGTTCGAGTCACTTCTGGGGTGTGAGTTTTCAGTTGCATATTGTCCTGGGGACCATTCAGGCTTGTTCGCATTTTGTGTTCCTCACGTGTGCCCCAAAGAATGAGGTGATTTGGTAAAATGCTATGCCCAAGATTACTATCCGAGTGCAGGCGGTGGGGTGGTTCAAATAGCTTAGGCTATCACCTCATTATGTCCGGTCATGATGATCAAGTGGATTAAGGCGTCTTGTACATACCAGTTGCGTTGCTCCTGGGAGTATGGGTTCGAGTCACTTCTGGGGTGTGAGTTTTCAGTTGCATATTGTCCTGGGGACCATTCAGGCTTGTTCGCATTTTGTGTTCCTCACGTGTGCCCCAAAGAATGAGGTGATTTGGTAAAATGCTATGCCCAAGATTACTATCCGAGTGCCGGCGGTGGGGTGGTTCAAATAGCTTAGGCTATCACCTCATTATGTCCGGTCGTGATGGTCTAAGTGGATTAAGGCGTCTTGTACATACCAGTTGCGTTGCTCCTGGGCGTATGGGTTCGAGTCACTTCTGGGGTGTGAGTTTTCAGTTGCATATTGTCCCGGGGACCATTCAGGCTTGTTCGCATTTTGTGTTCCTCACGTGTGCCCCAAAGAATGAGGTGATTTGGTAAAATGCTATGCCCAAGATTACTATCCGAGTGCCGGCGGTGGGGTGGTTCAAATAGCATAGGCTATCACCTCATTATGTCCGGTCGTGATGGTCAAGTGGATTAAGGCGTCTTGTACATACTAGTTCCGTTGCTCCTGGGAGTATGGGTTCGAGTCACTTCTGGGGTGTGAGTTTTCAGTTGCATATTGTCCTGGGGACCATTCAGGCTTGTTCGCATTTTGTGTTCCTCACGTGTGCCCCAAAGAATGAGGTGATTTGGTAAAATGCTATGCCCAAGATTACTATCCGAGTGCCGGCGGTGGGGTGGTTCAAATAGCTTAGGCTATCACCTCATTATGTCCGGTCGTGATGGTCAAGTGGATTAAGGCGTCTTGTACATACCAGTTGCGTTGCTCCTGGGAGTATGGGTTCGAGTCACTTCTGGGGTGTGAGTTTTCAGTTGCATATTGTCCTGGGGACCATTCAGGCTTGTTCGCATTTTGTGTTCCTCACGTGTGCCCCAAAGAATGAGGTGATTTGGTAAAATGCTATGCCCAAGATTACTATCCGAGTGCCGGCGGTGGGGTGGTTCAAATAGCTTAGGCTATCACCTCATTATGTCCGGTCGTGATGGTCAAGTGGATTAAGGCGTCTTGTACATACCAGTTGCGTTGCTCCTGGGAGTATGGGTTCGAGTCACTTCTGGGGTGTGAGTTTTCAGTTGCATATTGTCCTGGGGACCATTCAGGCTTGTTCGCATTTTGTGTTCCTCACGTGTGCCCCAAAGAATGAGGTGATTTGGTAAAATGCTATGCCCAAGATTACTATCCGAGTGCCGGCGGTGGGGTGGTTCAAATAGCTTAGGCTATCACCTCATTATGTCCGGTCGTGATGGTCAAGTGGATTAAGGCGTCTTGTACATACCAGTTGCGTTGCTCCTGGGAGTATGGGTTCGAGTCACTTCTGGGGTGTGAGTTTTCAGTTGCATATTGTCCTGGGGACCATTCAGGCTTGTTCGCATTTTGTGTTCCTCACGTGTGCCCCAAAGAATGAGGTGATTTGGTAAAATGCTATGCCCAAGATTACTATCCGAGTGCAGGCGGTGGGGTGGTTCAAATAGCTTAGGCTATCACCTCATTATGTCCGGTCGTGATGGTCAAGTGGATTAAGGCGTCTTGTACATACCAGTTGCGTTGCTCCTGGGAGTATGGGTTCGAGTCACTTCTGGGGTGTGAGTTTTCAGTTGCATATTGTCCTGGGGACCATTCAGGCTTGTTCGCATTTTGTGTTCCTCACGTGTGCCCCAAAGAATGAGGTGATTTGGTAAAATGCTATGCCCAAGATTACTATCCGAGTGCCGGCGGTGGGGTGGTTCAAATAGCTTAGGCTATCACCTCATTATGTCCGGTCGTGATGGTCAAGTGGATTAAGGCGTCTTGTACATACCAGTTGCGTTGCTCCTGGGAGTATGGGTTCGAGTCACTTCTGGGGTGTGAGTTTTCAGTTGCATATTGTCCTGGGGACCATTCAGGCTTGTTCGCATTTTGTGTTCCTCACGTGTGCCCCAAAGAATGAGGTGATTTGGTAAAATGCTATGCCCAAGATTACTATCCGAGTGCCGGCGGTGGGGTGGTTCAAATAGCTTAGGCTATCACCTCATTATGTCCGGTCGTGATGGTCTAAGTGGATTAAGGCGTCTTGTACATACCAGTTGCGTTGCTCCTGGGCGTATGGGTTCGAGTCACTTCTGGGGTGTGAGTTTTCAGTTGCATATTGTCCTGGGGACCATTCAGGCTTGTTCGCATTTTGTGTTCCTCACGTGTGCCCCAAAGAATGAGGTGATTTGGTAAAATGCTATGCCCAAGATTACTATCCGAGTGCCGGCGGTGGGGTGGTTCAAATAGCATAGGCTATCACCTCATTATGTCCGGTCGTGATGGTCAAGTGGATTAAGGCGTCTTGTACATACTAGTTCCGTTGCTCCTGGGAGTATGGGTTCGAGTCACTTCTGGGGTGTGAGTTTTCAGTTGCATATTGTCCTGGGGACCATTCAGGCTTGTTCGCATTTTGTGTTCCTCACGTGTGCCCCAAAGAATGAGGTGATTTGGTAAAATGCTATGCCCAAGATTACTATCCGAGTGCCGGCGGTGGGGTGGTTCAAATAGCTTAGGCTATCACCTCATTATGTCCGGTCGTGATGGTCAAGTGGATTAAGGCGTCTTGTACATACCAGTTGCGTTGCTCCTGGGAGTATGGGTTCGAGTCACTTCTGGGGTGTGAGTTTTCAGTTGCATATTGTCCTGGGGACCATTCAGGCTTGTTCGCATTTTGTGTTCCTCACGTGTGCCCCAAAGAATGAGGTGATTTGGTAAAATGCTATGCCCAAGATTACTATCCGAGTGCCGGCGGTGGGGTGGTTCAAATAGCTTAGGCTATCACCTCATTATGTCCGGTCGTGATGGTCAAGTGGATTAAGGCGTCTTGTACATACCAGTTGCGTTGCTCCTGGGAGTATGGGTTCGAGTCACTTCTGGGGTGTGAGTTTTCAGTTGCATATTGTCCTGGGGACCATTCAGGCTTGTTCGCATTTTGTGTTCCTCACGTGTGCCCCAAAGAATGAGGTGATTTGGTAAAATGCTATGCCCAAGATTACTATCCGAGTGCAGGCGGTGGGGTGGTTCAAATAGCTTAGGCTATCACCTCATTATGTCCGGTCAGTGATGGTCAAGTGGATTAAGGCGTCTTGTACATACCAGTTGCGTTGCTCCTGGGAGTATGGGTTCGAGTCACTTCTGGGGTGTGAGTTTTCAGTTGCATATTGTCCTGGGGACCATTCAGGCTTGTTCGCATTTTGTGTTCCTCACGTGTGCCCCAAAGAATGAGGTGATTTGGTAAAATGCTATGCCCAAGATTACTATCCGAGTGCCGGCGGTGGGGTGGTTCAAATAGCTTAGGCTATCACCTCATTATGTCCGGTCGTGATGGTCAAGTGGATTAAGGCGTCTTGTACATACCAGTTGCGTTGCTCCTGGGAGTATGGGTTCGAGTCACTTCTGGGGTGTGAGTTTTCAGTTGCATATTGTCCTGGGGACCATTCAGGCTTGTTCGCATTTTGTGTTCCTCACGTGTGCCCCAAAGAATGAGGTGATTTGGTAAAATGCTATGCCCAAGATTACTATCCGAGTGCCGGCGGTGGGGTGGTTCAAATAGCATAGGCTATCACCTCATTATGTCCGGTCGTGATGGTCAAGTGGATTAAGGCGTCTTGTACATACTAGTTCCGTTGCTCCTGGGAGTATGGGTTCGAGTCACTTCTGGGGTGTGAGTTTTCAGTTGCATATTGTCCTGGGGACCATTCAGGCTTGTTCGCATTTTGTGTTCCTCACGTGTGCCCCAAAGAATGAGGTGATTTGGTAAAATGCTATGCCCAAGATTACTATCCGAGTGCCGGCGGTGGGGTGGTTCAAATAGCTTAGGCTATCACCTCATTATGTCCGGTCGTGATGGTCAAGTGGATTAAGGCATCTTGTACATACCAGTTGCGTTGCTCCTGGGAGTATGGATTCGAGTCACTTCTGGGGTGTGAGTTTTCAGTTGCATATTGTCCTGGGTACCATTCAGGCTTGTTCGCATTTTGTGTTCCTCATGTGTGCCCCAAAGAATGAGGTGATTTGGTAAAATGCTATGCCCAAGATTACTATCCGAGTGCCGGCGGTGGGGTGGTTCAAATAGCTTAGGCTATCACCTCATTATGTCCGGTCGTGATGGTCAAGTGGATTAAGGCGTCTTGTACATACCAGTTCCGTTGCTCCTGGGAGTATGGGTTCGAGTCACTTCTGGGGTGTGAGTTTTCAGTTGCATATTGTCCTGGGGACCATTCAGGCTTGTTCGCATTTTGTGTTCCTCACGTGTGCCCCAAAGAATGAGGTGATTTGGTAAAATGCTATGCCCAAGATTACTATCCGAGTGCCGGCGGTGGGGTGGTTCAAATAGCATAGGCTATCACCTCATTATGTCCGGTCGTGATGGTCAAGTGGATTAAGGCGTCTTGTACATACTAGTTCCGTTGCTCCTGGGAGTATGGGTTCGAGTCACTTCTGGGGTGTGAGTTTTCAGTTGCATATTGTCCTGGGGACCATTCAGGCTTGTTCGCATTTTGTGTTCCTCACGTGTGCCCCAAAGAATGAGGTGATTTGGTAAAATGCTATGCCCAAGATTACTATCCGAGTGCCGGCGGTGGGGTGGTTCAAATAGCTTAGGCTATCACCTCATTATGTCCGGTCGTGATGGTCAAGTGGATTAAGGCATCTTGTACATACCAGTTGCGTTGCTCCTGGGAGTATGGATTCGAGTCACTTCTGGGGTGTGAGTTTTCAGTTGCATATTGTCCTGGGGACCATTCAGGCTTGTTCCCATTTTGTGTTCCTCATGTGTGCCCCAAAGAATGAGGTGATTTGGTAAAATGCTATGCCCAAGATTACTATCCGAGTGCCGGCGGTGGGGTGGTTCAAATAGCTTAGGCTATCACCTCATATGTCCGGTCGTGATGGTCTAGTGGATTAAGGCGTCTTGTACATACCAGTTGCGTTGCTCCTGGGAGTATGGGTTCAAGTCACTTCTGGGGTGTGAGTTTTCAGTTGCATATTGTCCTGGGTACCATTCAGGGTTGTACGCATTTTGTGTTCCTCACGTGTGCCCCAAAGAATGAGGTGATTTGGTAAAATGCTATGCCCAAGATTACTATCCGAGTGCCGGCGGTGGGGTGGTTCAAATAGCATAGGCTATCACCTCATTATGTCCGGTCGTGATGGTCAAGTGGATTAAGGCGTCTTGTACATACCAGTTCCGTTGCTCCTGGGAGTATGGGTTCGAGTCACTTCTGGGGTGTGAGTTTTCAGTTGCATATTGTCCTGGGGACCATTCAGACTTGTTCGCATTTTGTGTTCCTCACGTGTGCCCCAAAGAATGAGGTGATTTGGTAAAATGCTATGCCCAAGATTACTATCCGAGTGCCGGCGGTGGGGTGGTTCAAATAGCTTAGGCTATCACCTCATTATGTCCGGTCGTGATGGTCTAGTGGATTAAGGCGTCTTGTACATACCAGTTGCGTTGCTCCTGGGCGTATGGGTTCGAGTCACTTCTGGGGTGTGAGTTTTCAGTTGCATATTGTCCTGGGGACCATTCAGGCTTGTTCGCATTTTGTGTTCCTCACGTGTGCCCCAAAGAATGAGGTGATTTGGTAAAATGCTATGCCCAAGATTACTATCCGAGTGCCGGCGGTGGGGTGGTTCAAATAGCTTAGGCTATCACCTCATTATGTCCGGTCGTGATGGTCAAGTGGATTAAGGCGTCTTGTACATACCAGTTGCGTTGCTCCTGGGAGTATGGGTTCGAGTCACTTCTGGGGTGTGAGTTTTCAGTTGCATATTGTCCTGGGGACCATTCAGGCTTGTTCGCATTTTGTGTTCCTCACGTGTGCCCCAAAGAATGAGGTGATTTGGTAAAATGCTATGCCCAAGATTACTATCCGAGTGCCGGCGGTGGGGTGGTTCAAATAGCTTAGGCTATCACCTCATTATGTCCGGTCGTGATGGTCAAGTGGATTAAGGCGTCTTGTACATACCAGTTGCGTTGCTCCTGGGAGTATGGGTTCGAGTCACTTCTGGGGTGTGAGTTTTCAGTTGCATATTGTCCTGGGGACCATTCAGGCTTGTTCGCATTTTGTGTTCCTCACGTGTGCCCCAAAGAATGAGGTGATTTGGTAAAATGCTATGCCCAAGATTACTATCCGAGTGCCGGCGGTGGGGTGGTTCAAATAGCTTAGGCTATCACCTCATTATGTCCGGTCGTGATGGTCAAGTGGATTAAGGCGTCTTGTACATACCAGTTGCGTTGCTCCTGGGAGTATGGGTTCGAGTCACTTCTGGGGTGTGAGTTTTCAGTTGCATATTGTCCTGGGTACCATTCAGGGTTGTTCGCATTTTGTGTTCCTCACGTGTGCCCCAAAGAATGAGGTGATTTGGTAAAATGCTATGCCCAAGATTACTATCCGAGTGCCGGCGGTGGGGTGGTTCAAATAGCATAGGCTATCACCTCATTATGTCCGGTCGTGATGGTCAAGTGGATTAAGGCGTCTTGTACATACCAGTTGCGTTGCTCCTGGGAGTATGGGTTCGAGTCACTTCTGGGGTGTGAGTTTTCAGTTGCATATTGTCCTGGGGACCATTCAGGCTTGTTCGCATTTTGTGTTCCTCACGTGTGCCCCAAAGAATGAGGTGATTTGGTAAAATGCTATGCCCAAGATTACTATCCGAGTGCCGGCGGTGGGGTGGTTCAAATAGCTTAGGCTATCACCTCATTATGTCCGGTCGTGATGGTCAAGTGGATTAAGGCGTCTTGTACATACCAGTTGCGTTGCTCCTGGGAGTATGGGTTCGAGTCACTTCTGGGGTGTGAGTTTTCAGTTGCATATTGTCCTGGGGACCATTCAGGCTTGTTCGCATTTTGTGTTCCTCACGTGTGCCCCAAAGAATGAGGTGATTTGGTAAAATGCTATGCCCAAGATTACTATCCGAGTGCCGGCGGTGGGGTGGTTCAAATAGCTTAGGCTATCACCTCATTATGTCCGGTCGTGATGGTCAAGTGGATTAAGGCGTCTTGTACATACCAGTTGCGTTGCTCCTGGGAGTATGGGTTCGAGTCACTTCTGGGGTGTGAGTTTTCAGTTGCATATTGTCCTGGGGACCATTCAGGCTTGTTCGCATTTTGTGTTCCTCACGTGTGCCCCAAAGAATGAGGTGATTTGGTAAAATGCTATGCCCAAGATTACTATCCGAGTGCCGGCGGTGGGGTGGTTCAAATAGCTTAGGCTATCACCTCATTATGTCCGGTCGTGATGGTCAAGTGGATTAAGGCGTCTTGTACATACCAGTTGCGTTGCTCCTGGGAGTATGGGTTCGAGTCACTTCTGGGGTGTGAGTTTTCAGTTGCATATTGTCCTGGGGACCATTCAGGCTTGTTCGCATTTTGTGTTCCTCACGTGTGCCCCAAAGAATGAGGTGATTTGGTAAAATGCTATGCCCAAGATTACTATCCGAGTGCCGGCGGTGGGGTGGTTCAAATAGCTTAGGCTATCACCTCATTATGTCCGGTCGTGATGGTCAAGTGGATTAAGGCGTCTTGTACATACCAGTTGCGTTGCTCCTGGGAGTATGGGTTCGAGTCACTTCTGGGGTGTGAGTTTTCAGTTGCATATTGTCCTGGGGACCATTCAGGCTTGTTCGCATTTTGTGTTCCTCACGTGTGCCCCAAAGAATGAGGTGATTTGGTAAAATGCTATGCCCAAGATTACTATCCGAGTGCCGGCGGTGGGGTGGTTCAAATAGCATAGGCTATCACCTCATTATGTCCGGTCGTGATGGTCAAGTGGATTAAGGCGTCTTGTACATACTAGTTCCGTTGCTCCTGGGAGTATGGGTTCGAGTCACTTCTGGGGTGTGAGTTTTCAGTTGCATATTGTCCTGGGGACCATTCAGGCTTGTTCGCATTTTGTGTTCCTCACGTGTGCCCCAAAGAATGAGGTGATTTGGTAAAATGCTATGCCCAAGATTACTATCCGAGTGCCGGCGGTGGGGTGGTTCAAATAGCTTAGGCTATCACCTCATTATGTCCGGTCGTGATGGTCAAGTGGATTAAGGCGTCTTGTACATACCAGTTGCGTTGCTCCTGGGAGTATGGGTTCGAGTCACTTCTGGGGTGTGAGTTTTCAGTTGCATATTGTCCTGGGTACCATTCAGGCTTGTTCGCATTTTGTGTTCCTCATAGTGTATATATATATATATATATATATATAAATATATATATATATATATATATATATATAAATATATATATATATATATATATATATATATATATATATATATATAAATATATATATATATATATATATATATATATATATAAATATATATATATATATATATATATATATATATATATATATATATATATATATATATATATATATATATATATGTCGTACCTAGTAGCCAGAACACACTTCTCAGCCTACTATGCAAGGACCAATTTACCTAATAAGCCAAATTTTCATGAATTAATTGTTTTTCGACTACCTAATCTACCTAACCTAACCTAACCTAACTTTTTTGGCAACCTATCCTAACCTAACCTATAAAGATAGGTTAGGTTAGGTTAGGTAGGGTTGGTTAGGTTCGGTCATATATCTACGTTAATTTTAACTCCAATAAAATAAAATTGACCTCATAGATAATGAAATGGGTAGCTTTATCATTTCATAAGAAAAAAAAATAAAGAAAATATATTAATTCAGGAAAACTTGGCTTAATAGGCAAATCGGGCCTTGCATAGTAGGCTGAGATGTGCGTTCTGGCTACTAGGTACGACATATATATATATATAAATATACATATATATATATATATATATATATATATATATATATATATATATATATATATATATATATATATATATATATATATATATATATATATATATATAAATATATATGTATATATATATATGGGTATATATATATATATGGGTATATATATATATATATATATATATATATATATATATATATATATATATATATATATATATATTTATATATATATATATATATATATTTATATATATATATATATATATATATATATATATATATATATATATATATATATATATATATATATATATATATATATATATATATATATATATATATATATATATATATATATGCTCCTGGGAGTATGGGTTCGAGTCACTTCTGGGGTGTGAGTTTTCAGTTATATATATATATATATATATATATATATATATATATATATATATATATATATATATATATATATATTAAAAACAAAGGTCAACAAACTGATCGAAACTGTGAACGCCAAGAAATCAGGACTCCACCTGCCAAAGATTATTGGAGAATATAAACCTGGATATGCGTATGGAAATGTCAAGACACACAAGCCTGGAAAACCACTTCGGCCAATCATTAGCCAGATACCCACACCCACGTACAGACTGGCGAAGCAACTCAACGGCCTGCTGACTCCTTATGTTCCTTGTGCTTTCAGCCTGAAGTCGCCAAAGGAATTTGTTGACTTACTGCGGGGCACACGGGCCACAGGGATAAGAGCCTCGTTGGACGTAGAATCGCTGTTTACCAACTTACCTGTGGACGAGACAATCGGGATGATAGCCGACAGAGTGTATCGTGATCCAGCCTGTACTCCTTTTGACATACCCGAAAATATTCTAAGGAAACTACTCCAAGCTTGTACTAAAGAGGCACCCTTCTTGAGCTTGGATGGACACATGTATAAGCAAGTAGATGGGGTCGCCATGGGTTCTCCCCTAGGTGTCCTGTTTGCAAACTTCTACATGGGTACCATCGAGCAAAAAGTCTTAGTCGACATGAACTTGAAATGGCCATATACTGCAGGTATGTTTACGACATTTTTACACAGGTACCTGATGTCAGACATCTGCAGGAGTTGAAGGAGGCATTTGAGCAGCGTTCCGTGCTGCGTTTCACTTACGAGATGGAAAAGGATGGGAAGCTGCCCTTTCTAGATGTAACAGTCATGGAAAAGAGCGAAGGTTTCCACACTGCAGTCTACACTAAGGAAACGAACATAGGAATGTGCCTAAATGCCAACAGCGACTGCCCAGACAGGTACAAGAGGAGTGTTGTTAACGCATATGTCGACCGTGCTCGAAGCCACAGCTCAGAATGGAAGCAAGTCGACGAAGAACTCTGTAGGGTAAGGCAGGTCCTAGTCAACAACGGCTTCTCCAATGGTTTCGTCGAAGACATCATAAGAAGGAAAGTGAAACGCCATGCAACCTCTGAAGAGACAACTAACACAACACCTATACCCCCTATTAGACTATTTTACAGGAACTTCTTTTCCACAGCTCATAAAACAGAGGAAAGGGTCCTGAAAGATATTGTTAATAGAAACGTTATCCCTACAGAAAAAAATCAGAGGATACAACTGACGATTTACTATAAAACCAGAAAAACGGCCAGCCTACTCATGAGAAACTCTCCAGACACAAAGCAGAACGCTTTAAAAGAGACCAACGTCGTCTATGCCTTCAAATGCCCACTTGGGGACTGTAAGCTCCAAAAAAAACAGTATATAGGCAAGACAACAACATCTCTTTCTAGGCGTTTAACGATGCATAAACAACAGGGCTCCATTAAGGAACATATAATCTCTTCCCACAAACAAACCATCACCAGAAAAATCCTAGCAAACAACACAGAAATCATCGATAGATACAGCTATAGCAGGCGGCTTGACGTTTGCGAGGCACTACACATCAAGAAGTCAACACCAGCAATCAACAGCCAATTAATGCATAACTATATTCTACCCACTTCAAGACTCCGCTCCAATATAGAAGCATCAAGAAATATGGACCAATAGGCTCTCTACAATTACTTCCATTCAATACCCATTGTTTCGTGTTCTGTCTTGTGTTTGAATTTAATACCCATTCAATACCCAGTGTTTCGTGTTCTGTCTTGTGTTGGAATTTAATACCCATTAAATACCCATTGTTGAAAGTTCGTTTTTCACCTCATCCACCTCACCCAAATGTAGATATAATCCTCGAAGATGTGTAGAGCTCTATTCAGTTTCAGTTGTGTGTTTGTAAACTAAAGTCTTTGAAAATGTAATAAGTTTTACGAAACGCGCTCAAGTATCGCGTCAGACTAGAAATAAAAATGAATTTTGGAGAATTGATCTTTGAATTACCATCAACAGTACAAAGAAACATAAGAAAGATAGAGAAAATTCGTGTTAGAATTATTAATCTTACTTTTTCGGTCATATTTAATAATATATGTCTACAGGAAAGACTGCTACCAAAATATACTAATATATATATATATATATATATATATATATATATATATATATATATATATATATATATATATATATATATATATATATATATATATATATATATATATATATATATATATATATCGTACCTAGTAGCCAGAACGCACTTCTCAGCCTACTATGCAAGGCCCGGTTTGCCTAATAAGCCAAGTTTTCATGAAATAATGTTTTTTCGACTACCTAACCTACCTAACCTAACCTAACCTAACTTTTTTGGCCACAAACAAACATAACATTCTTATTTTATGGTCGGCAGGTAAATGATCATATATCCAAAATGTTTTAACTTTATTGAACATGTGTCAATATTTTACTCATATTCTAACGTATTATGACTGTTTTTCCGAAAATAAATATGGCGTTAGTAAGTCATACAAATATATTGTCAATAAATACCATAAATATTCAGATATGAGAGCAATACTGATAGATAATTGGGCTGTTTATAATGGTTTAGGGAGAAAAAGAAAGAGTTATGAGACAGAGAAAAATGATGATGGAAAAGTCAAACAGCAATATAGTCGCCTGATCTTTATCAAACCTTATACAATATGTGATGTGGTTAAAGAATTGGGAGTTTTCAATATACCCCCTCATCAAATAAAAAAATGTAGATAGTTTTATTCTTTCTAAAAGTTTAAATGGAAAATAAATGATAATAGTAGTAGTAACAAAAGAACAGAACAACCTCCTCAGGGAAAGTTAGAACAGTTTCCTTATTATGGTGACACAGCTCTCTTATCTTTAATATGTTTCTGTGAAAAAGAAATCTTTGGGACAGTAACACTGACTAACGAAAACAAGGAATAGATACAATGTGACTACTTTGTCATTTCATATGAAAACGATCAGTTACTATTAATAAACAAAATAAAACAAAAAAAAATCCCATATAAACAGTGAACAGTGTCGTCCTCTCACATGGGTACAAACTTCCTCACCATGAGGACAAAATTCTTTATTTTTTTATATTATGTATTCTTATTTCTATAATACTTATTAACTACTTTCATCATCTTCACTTTCGTTCATTGGTTTATTATGTATGAGTTGTTCTATCAACTCAAGCTGATTAATTAACATTAATTATTTTTCGTGCATAGCTTCGGTATTTGAAACTAAACTCATTCCCATAATTAATTTTCACTTTCCCCAGTTTTTCTATAAATTTCTTCAATGTTGTTTTTAAAGACCTCTTGTGAATTTTTAAGTTGCCGCTGATAATGGTCATGTAACTGGTTTATACAAACAGCTATATAAAGTAACTGTTGTTATTATTATCAATTTGGGTCAAATTAGTTTGAAAGTGTTTTGAATTTCATCTATTTAAGTAATAGCGACAATGATCATATTTACACAACCTTTAATGCGTTCATTCATGCGTTTCCATAACAGATAAGAAGGGTAAATCAGTTGGGCAAAGATTAAATTGGGTGTATAGAGATAACTATGTTCAAGGGTAGATAGAAACTGTTCAAACAATTTATATACATTCAAAATTCTGTTCATGAGATCGATTCTGACCATATTTTCGTTTTCAAATTCATTGATCGCACAATATATAAGGTTAGTTAGTAAATCATTAATGAGGGATGAATCCACTACTTGGTCGATATTATTGGAATTCTTAAAGAATTCATTTATTTCTCGAATATTTTCCTTCGGTTCAAATTGTATATCACCACTCTTTCCCTCTTCTTGTAAACCTAAGTTAAAAAGAGTGTAACATGTTATTAGAGGAAATGGGTTTAGCATCTCTGACCTATTTCCATTGTTTTGTCTAATTTTGTATGGTTTGGTGTGCGTCTTTAGAATACATTTTTCAAAAACTAAATTGATTTGGAAAGGTGCTTTATATTGTTTATTTATTATGCTCTGTTAAGATTATTAACATCAATTGTCGAATTTGTAGTATTTTTTTAAATTAATTATAATTTAAATTATTCTGGATCTTTAATTTCAGCCAAATAATTACTGATGGATGATATTGTATTTTGGGTAATATTCCCGAGGGAATTTTGAACAATAAAGTTTGTGCTGGTAACTTGAGCTAATATAATTGTTAACGCTGGAATTGTATTCTTTAAAACAAACTTTTCATTTCAACACATTTTCAAGGGTAACAAATTTTATATGAGGCGAATAAACAATGTTAGGAGGGGTGGTTTCTAATATTCTTATACTTTCCATGTTGGAATCATCAGTGGAAACATCAATATTTGAACCTTTTTCAGGTTTCATATTTATATCAAATATTTTACATGGATACATGCCCATTGTAATATCGAAAATGGTGATATTATTAACGGAGTTTACCATTCATATTTAGATCATCTTTAAATGTAGTAAAATACTGTTTCAAATTATCAGTGTATTAAGTTAAACGGCTTTGATACGTTTTGACCATAGGTTTCTCGGTTGCGATAAGTCAGATAAGAATATCAGTCTGATAGGTGAGAAGAGAATGAATACCTTAGGGTCCAACAGGATTTTGGAGTTGATGTAATACATTGGGGGAAGTTGTATTGGTGGATACTGTAGGTTTAGGGCATGAGAAAATGTTACCCCTCTATAAGGGCTCGTTACAAGTGTATACATTCGGTGGGTTTACTGGTGGCAGTCGTTGTAGTGAAAATAGCTCTTCCTTGTCTGTTGACAATAAGAATGTTACGCGTTGTATAGATACATCGACCATTGAGAGGTGATAAATCTTTAAGATCATCGAGGGAGTCAGAAAGATCAACAGCGATAGCTAAATAGTCGTGGGTCCTGTGTGTCGATAAAGGTTCATAACACGGCTATCGATTATTTCTCCTTTGTAAGAGTCGCTGCTGAGATTGAACTAACTTAGCATAATAGATACTCATAATATTGGTAATGTATATTTTTTTAAATCAACAAAGCTGGCTTCATTTTTGGTAATTTTTATAAATTGTGATAAGGGAGGAGTGCTTATTCTCTTTTCATCGTCATTCCATTTTACTATTGTGGTTGACGGACTTAAATAGCAACCATATTCCAAAGAGTCGGGATGACTAATTAATCTGGTTATTAATCTTACTTTTTCGGTCATATTTAATAGTATATGTCTACAGGAAAGACTGCTACCAAAATATACTAATATATATATATATATATATATATATATATATATTAGACTGATTTTATACAATTACTGAAAACTCATCATCCGAGTGCCGGCGGGGAAGTGGTTCAAATATCTTCGACTATCACTTCCTTATGTCCGGTCGTGATGGTCAAGCAGATTAAGGCATCCTGTAGTTACCAGTTGCGTTGCTCCTGGAAAGTATGTGTTCGATTTACCTCTGCGGTGTGAGTTTTCAGTCGCATGTAGTCCTGGGGACCATTCAGGCTTGTTCGCATTTGTGTTTCTCACGTGTGCCCCAAAGAATGAGATGATTTGATAAAATGCTATGCCCAAGATTACCATCCAAGTGCTGGTGGGGAAGTGGTTCAAATAGCTTCGGCTATCACTTCCTTATGTCCAGTCGTGATGGTCAAGCGGATTAAGGCATCCTGTAGTTACCAGTTGCGTTGCTCCTGGGAGTATGGGTTCGAGTCACTTCTGGGGTGTGAGTTTTCAGTCATATATATATATATATATATATATATATATATATATATATATATATATATATATATATATATATATATATATATACATATATATATATATATATATATAAATAAGATTATTGGGGAATATGAACCTGGATATGTGTATGGAAATGTCAAGACACACAAGCCTGGAAACCCACTTCAGCCAATCATCAGCCAGATACCCACACCTACGTACAGACTGGCGAAACGACTCAATGACTTGCTTTTTTTTTTTGCAGGGATATTCCTGCGCGGGCCCTAAGCCTCTGGCTGGCCCACTAAGTGTTGCTTGTTTCTGTTTTACATGGGTGGAGTATGAGTATTTATGACTCGTCTGGTCGCTACAGTAAGATTTTGACATATGTGTTTAACAACTTCTTCTGCTCTGTTGAATCTAAGTTGAAATCTTAATGGGTTTGTAACTGTGCACTGTGTTAGATAATATTCCAGTGGTCTGTCGGGCATTTCTCCACAGTGTTGACATTTCCTCTCATCTTCCGGAACCTGTAAGCCTATTTCCCATGCACATGGGTATCCAAGCCTGATGCGATGTAAGTGCACTTCTGTTGTTCTACTGCTCCCTTTTATCAAACTAAGTGGTTCGTAGTTGGTTGAATTCTTGTACCAACCCGCAGATCCTGATGTTGCAACTGCTGTGTTGTGGTCACTGTACATCTTTTGCATTGCTCTGTTACTAATTACTTTCTTAATCTGTGATAGACTCTGTGGTATGTAAATGTCTACATTTCTCCTCTTAGTAGCAAGTTTTGCAGCTTCGTCTGCAATGTCATTTCCTATTATTCCCACATGACTTGGCACCCAGTTGATAAGTACCCGTCGGCCTTGTCGTTTGAGTGTTTGCATGAATGATAAGACATTTGTGATCAGATGGATGTTATCACATATTTGTTCTTGTTGCAAGGTTTCAATGGCGGTTCTCGAATCTGTATGTATGATAACATGTTGTCGGTGTTCAGCAAGAGCATGTTCCAAAGCCTTTTGAATGGCTAGCATCTCTGTTTGTAAAGTCGAACACCCATTTGAGAACCTCCAACTATATACAGAGTTTCCTGCTTTAACTGCAGCTCCGGTTTCTTGTACCTGCTGGTCTACTGATCCATCTGTTAAGTAAGTGAAGCTGTCGGATGCCATGTTTGCTTCTATATGCATCTGTGCAATGTTACGTAGCAGATGAGGATTTGTCTGGTTCTTCTTTCCTTCAAGAGCCATAATCTTAAAGTCTGCTGGCAGAGATTCCCACGGGGCTTGTATAACAAAGTCTGCATGTATTTCGTCGACACCCCTCTCAGTGACTGTGTTTGTTATACCGAATGTATTGATGGTGTTTATCGCACAATGGGTCCACCCATTGTGCGATAAACACCATCAATACATTCGATATAACAAACACCGCTGACTCCTTATGTCCCTTGCGCCTTCAGCCTGAAGTCTCCAAAGGAATTTGTTGACTTGCTGCGGGGAACACGGGCCACAGGGATAAAAGCCTCGTTGGACGTAGAATCACTGTTTACCAACGTACCTGTGGATGATACAATCGGGATGATAGCCGACAGAGTGTACCGTGATCCGGCCTGTACTCCTCTTGACATACCAGAAAACAGTCTAAGGAAACTACTCCAAGCTTGTACTAAAGAGGCACCCTTCTTGAGCCCGGATGGACACATGTATAAGCAAGTAGATAGGGTAGCATGGGTTCTCCCCTAGGTGTCCTGTTTGCAAACTTCTACATGGGTACCATCGAGCAAAAAGTCTTAGTCGACATGAACTTGAAACGGCCATATACTGCAGGTATGTTGACGACATTTTTACACAGGTACCTGATGTCAGACATCTGCAGAGCTGAAGGAGGCATTTGAGCAGAATTCTGTGTTGCGTTTCACTTACGAGATGGAGAAGGATGGGAAGCTGCCCTTTCTAGATGTAACAGTCATGGAAAGGAGCGGAGTTTTCCACACTGCAGTCTACACTAAGGAAACAAACATAGGAATGTGCCGGAATGCCAACAGTGACTGCCCGGAGAGGTACAAGAGGAGTGTTGTTAACGCTTATGTCGACCGTGCCCTCAGCCACAGCTCAGAATGGAAGCAAGTCGACGAAGAACTCTGTAGGGTAAGGCAGGTCCTAGTCAACAACCGCTTCTCCAATGGTTTCGTGGAAGACATCATAAGAAGGAAAGTGAAACGCCATGCAACCTCTGAAGAGACAACTAACAAAACACCTATACCCCCTATTAGACTATTTTACTGGAACTTCTTTTCCACAGCCCATAAAACGGAGGAAAGGATCCTGAAAGATATTGTCAGTAGAAACGTTATCCCTACAGACAAAAATCAGAAGATACAACTGACGATTTACTATAAAAACGGCTAGCCTACTCATGAGAAACTCTCCAGACACAAAGCAGAACGCTTTAAAAGAGACCAACGTCGTCTATGCCTTTAAATGCCCTCTTGGGGACTGTAAGCCTAAAAAAAACAGTATATAGGCAAGACAACAACATCTCTTTCCAGGCGTTTAACGATGCATAAGCAACAGGGCTCCATTAAGGGGCTATCTAACAGGAACTATGAGAGTTGTTGTAGGGTATTCATAATTTATTATCCTGATACATGTGAAAGGTGCTGCAACTAGGCCAAGTTTCAGCATCTCAGCCTAAATAGAGAAGGAGAAAAAAAAAATTATACAATTTTTCAACAATGTTCAATTGCTTTCACAGCCCACAATTGTGAACCAAAATCATTTCTATGACGCTCAGCTATGACCTTACTATATAATAAAGATTTGCACCAAGGATTTTTATCCCAGATGTATTTAATGCAATAATACAGATTTTTAAAGTTTCCCAAAAACGTATGCAACAAAATTAAGTTTATCATTATTTATAAAATCAAGAAATCTACGTAGATAAGAAAAATTACATGTGTTTTTAGAGGCATAAACTCTACATATAATGTGCAAGTTTCATGTAAATTGAATAATAAATAAAGGCTGTGAAGGCAGATCTAGTTGTAAAAGTTGGAGTGGCGTAGAGCGCCGCGACAAGTTACTCTACTCGCGGCTGAGAGGCCGCCACAATCTTCACTCGTGACAATGTGTGATTTACGCATTGTGGCCAGCTCGTACCTTCTATGGAGAGCTCGCATGCATCTAGCTTTCAATGCTTTTCTCTTGTTCATTTGGTACGTCATATTGCAGTACAAATAGCAAAAATAGCATGAGTTCTGGGAGATATTGTGAGAGCGCGTCAACGATACATCCACTTCCAGAGGGACACACACAGTGACTGACTGCTAAGCCAGAACCCCACCCTCTCTCTCACACGAGACTGTTGCCAATGAGTGAGTTTATATTCGTTTTATGCATAACATGTTATTTTCAGAGATATTACGAAATATTAGACTTCTACAACGTAAGATACAATACCCCGCGGCGCACCCACGCCGCGAGGACCGGATTCACGAAAGTTGCAGCGGGAAATTTGACTCTAATTACGTTATTTTTCAAGAAAACATAAAACGGTTTGCACCACAGTGTTGCCAGAACGTTGTAGTATTTTTCGTAATTTTTCGTAAATATTCCATTTTTCTTCGGATTTTCGGGTGCCTTGCTTTCTACAATTACTTCCATTCAATACCCATTGTTTCATGTTCTGTCTTGTTTTTGAATTTAATACCCATTGATTCGTGTTCTGTCTTGTGTTGGAATTTAATACCCATTGAATACCCATTGTTGAAAGTTCGTTTTTCACCTCATCCACCTCACCCAAATGTTGATATAAACCTCGAAGATGTGTAAGCTCTATTCAGTTTCAGTTGTGTGTTTGCAAACTAAAGTCTTTGAAAATGTAATTAGTTTTTCGAAACGCGCTCAAGTGTCGCGTCAGACTAGAAATAAAAATGAATTTTGGAGAATTGATCTTTGAATTACCATCAACAGTGAAAAGAAACGTAAGAAAGATCGAGAAAATTCGTGTTGGAATTATGAATCTTACTTTTTCGGTCATATTTAATAATATATGTCTACAGGAAAGACTGCTACCAAAATATACTAATATATATATATATATATATATATATATATATATATATATATATATATATATATATATATATATATATATATATATATATATATATATATACATATACATATATATATATATATATATGAATGAAAACTCACACCCCAGAAGTGACTCGAACCCATACTCCCAGGAGCAACGCAACTGGTAACTACAGGGCGCCTTAATCCACTTGACCATCACCGACGTCAAAAGGAAGTGATAGCCGAGGCTATTTGAGCCACTTCCCCGACGGCAACTCGGATGGTAATCTTGGGCATAGCATTTCACCAAATCACCTCATTCTTTGGGGCACACGTGAGGAACACAAATGCGAACAAGCCTGAATGGTCCCCAGGACTATATGCGAATGAAAACTCACACCCCAGATGTGACTCGAACCCATACTCCCAGGAGCAACGCAACTGGTAACTACAGGGCGCCTTAATCCACTTGACCATCACGGCCGTCAAAAGGAAGTGATAGCCGAGGCTATTTGAGCCACTTCCCCGACGGCAACTCGGATGGTAATCTTGGGCATAGCATTTCACCAAATCACCTCATTCTTTGGGGCACACGTGAGGAACACAAATGCGAACAAGCCTGAATGGTCCCCAGGACTATATGCGAATGAAAACTCTCACCCCAGAAGTGACTCGAACCCATACTCCCAGGAGCAACGCAACTGGTAACTACAGGGCGCCTTAATCCACTTGACCATCACGGCCGTCAAAAGGAAGTGATAGCCGAGGCTATTTGAGCCACTTCCCCGACGGCAACTCGGATGGTAATCTTGGGCATAGCATTTCACCAAATCACCTCATTCTTTGGGGCACACGTGAAGAACACAAATGCGAACAAGCCTGAATGGTCCCCAGGACTATATGCGAATGAAAACTCACACCCCAGAAGTGACTCGAACCCATACTCCCAGGAGCAACGCAACTGGTAACTACAGGGCGCCTTAATCCACTTGACCATCATGGCCCCAAGAGGGCATTTGAAGGCATAGACGACGTTGGTCTCTTTTAAAGCGTTCTGCTTTGTGTCTGGAGAGTTTCTCATGAGTAGGCTGGGCGTTTTTTTGGTTTTATAGTAAATCGTCAGTTGTATCTTCTGATTTTTGTCTGTAGGGATAACGTTTCTATTAACAATATCTTTCAGGACCCTTTACTCCGTTTTATGAGCTGTGGAAAAGAAGTTCCTGTAAAATAGTCTAATAGGGGTATAGGTGTTGTGTTAGTTGTCTCTTCAGAGGTTGCATGGCGTTTCACTTTCCTTCTTATGATGTCTTCAACGAAACCATTGGAGAAGTCGTTGTTGACTAGGACCTGCCATACCCTACAGAGTTCTTCGTCGACTTGCTTCCATCCTGAGCTGTGGCTGAGAGCACGGTCGACATAAGCGTTAACAACACTCCTCTTGTACCTGTCTGGGCAGTCACTGTTGGCATTTAGGCACATTCCTATGTTTGTTTCCTTAGTGTAGACTGCAGTGTGGAAACCTCCACTCCTTTCCATGACTGTTACATCTAGAAAGGGCAGCTTCCCATCCTTCTCCATCTCGTCCCCAGGCCTGAGGTCTGACCTGAGGTCTGGCCTGAGATCACGAATTCCACTGTGAAACTGATTGGCCTCGTCCCATACAGTTCGTTCAAGTGAGGACACACTAGTGTGAGATAAATTGATCTATCATGTGTATATATAATTAACTCATATATCATTTGTTTTTTACTTTTTTAAAGAAAATATAGTATACATATATATTTATTCACTTAAATAAATCTGTATAACATTTTATTTTAGAGATTGAGACGTTCGCTATATATTTCTGAACCCACCTTATGAATAACCACGAAAAATTATAGCCATAATTTTTTTTCTTTTGCTAATTACTTATTTATGTGTACTGTAATTATTGAAGGCGAGACATTACGAAGAAAAAGAAAGTTATTTCACTGTGGTATAACCTGACAAAAAAATATATCGTCATTTGAATGGTACATTGACCAGGCTGAAAACGATGACGAGATAGATAATAATCCCTTATTAATTTTATCACCATTTGGACTCCATCAATATGACAATCATCATAAAGCCTGTAAAGTGTGGGAAGGTATGAAACTAAATCACTGTTGTATATATTAACCTTCTCAATTATACTCCAATGAAAGTAATGAAATATTACCAGCCAGTGCCTCCTGGCAGGACGGATATTGGTTTAAAATATATCGTACTACTCCCACAATAATACCTACAGTTCCTGTATGTCCAACCACATTAGGTAAATTAATATAGCAAGATTACCAATTTAGTGTGAGTGTTCAACTCGTAGACTATTTAGTGGAAAGCATTGTGATCAACCCACGACTAAACTTACTCGGGATAATGGATGTAGAAAATTTGGATGGATTCATGATCTAAATATTATAGACACATCTAAATTAAATCCAGTCAAAGAAGGTCTATGTGTGGAATGTTGACCAAACCACACACACACTAGAAAGTGAAGAGACGACGACGTTTCGTCCGTCTTGGACAATTATCATGTCGATTATGATCAATCGACCATTATCAAGTCGATTATGATTAATCGACCATTATCAAGTCGATTATGATCAATCGACCATTATCAAGTCGATTATGATCAATCGACCATTATCAAGTCGATTAACAGTTATCAACCATAATTAACCAATTTGCATTATCCCTGCCTATCGACGACCCTTCTGCCAAACGTAACCATACGCCTAACCCCACTGCCAATCTCCAAATATCTACCTCTGTAACCGTTACCAAGAATCTACCACCGTAAACATGCCCACACATAGCAACAAGCAAGGTAGGACTGCCTCTCGCTCATTATTCATAACACAAAGAGTCCTAAATGAAACACTGGCACCACTGGAATTGTAGCCGATGTTGGTAAACACAGCACCCGCTTCCCTCCCCTCTGTCAGCTGCCGCCTACGACTCAACTCAAAACTCAGGCTGTAGAAGTCACTCTATATATGCCTCCCTGTATCAACTTAAAACCATTGCGGAGCAATCCATGGTTCCAGAAACTACACAACCTAGTGCTCCTGCAGTCTGAAGCAATTGCGGCTCTCCATGCCACAGTCTCCCAACAACAACAAACTATAGACTGCCTCCTCGAATCTTCGACGAACAATAATCAAGCAATTCTCAGCTCACAAGCTGTAACAGATAACACAATGGATCCAATACACAAGATTAAGGCCGAGGAAACCCAACCAGGACAAAGCGACATCCTTCATAAGCTGGAAACAAATAAATCTTCTTCAGATGCACTAGGCAGCTTCCAACGATGACCTGGAGCAGGAACAACTTCACGACTCCCTGATAATTAGCTCTGCTGATCTACCCGATGAACAGCATAGTGAGAAATGCTGGTCTACCTGATGAACAGCATGGTGAGAACTGCTGTAATGTAGCCCACGTTATAATTAATTCAAAGATAAAAGTTAACGTTGATATCAAATCAGCTGTCAGGATAGATAAAAACAGTTCCCGTAGCACTAGGAGAATGCTCATCAAACTTGCAAATTCCGCTGCTAAGTTTTACCTCATGCAAACAGCTGCTTAGGAAAAACGAACCATTATATAAACGAGTGCCTTACCAAGCAGCGTGGATCCCTCCTCTTCAGACTGCATCAAATTCGCAAACAAAATCCAGGTGTTATCAAGCATTGCTACACTAGGAATGGAACGATTATCGTAAAGAAGGAAAGAACAGGAAAAAGATATGAAATAAAGTGTGACCAACAACTATTGGCCTTCTTTAATGAATGTGGTATATCTGAAAGTTCGATTCCATCCAATGCCATTACTAAAAATAACTCATAAGTGACTGGGCCTAACCTAACCTAGCCAAACCCTGTCCAAGGTGCTGTATTTAGCTCTACTGGTTGACTGATAAAGATTAAGCCACCCAAGAGGTGGTACGAGCATGAATAGCCCATAACTCTACTGGTTGATTGATTGATGAAGATTAAGCCACCCAAAAGGTGGCACGGGCATGAATAGCCCATAAGTGGTAGGCCTTTTTGAGCCATTACCAGTATCAAGAGCTGATACTGGAGATCTATGGAGGTGCGACTGCACCCTGCATGACGGGAGATGTCTCCCGTCTACTGGTTGTTGTTGTTAAAGATTCGCTACTTGGAACAAAAAGTTCCAAGCAGCACGGGCTATGGTGAGCCCGTAGTGGACTTTTTTCTTGTCTACTGGTTAAATAATGCTCTCTCATCAATAAGAGTTTCTAACTAATCAGAAAAATCCCCACGTACTTATGTAAGCATCTATCTCAGTATCTTAGTAAAATCTTACTCATATGTATAACCTTACCGTGTTATATTTAAATTTAATTGCAATTTCATTTATATTAGTCATATACTAATTGAGTTCTTTTTTTGTTTTCATAATTTCATGCTAATTATATGATCATAACTAAGCTATCTAAAGTTAATTATCATTAGGATTTTTACTTTATGAATATTCTTATTATTATTATTCACTAGCTGTACCCGGCCACACGTTGTTGTGGCTTAGCAACACGTGTGTTGCTAAGCCACAGCAACCTTTCCCCAGTCTCCCAGTCCACCGCACCAATCCCCCCTCCCCCTGTTCCCTCGTCCTCCCAACCATTCCCCACTCCCCCATACCCTCGACCTCCCCATCATCATCATCCCCCCTCCCTCCTCCCTTAATCTTCTCCACCATCCCCTCGTCCTCTTAACCATTCCCCAGCCCACCGTCCCATCGTCCGCCCCATCATCTCCCACTCCCCCGTCCCCTCCTCCCCACCATTCCACGGTCCCCTGTCCCCTCGTCCCCTCTATCCCCCACTCCCGTCCCCTCGTCCCCACTATCCCCCACTCCCGTCCCCTCGTTCTCCCCTCCAGTCCCCACTCCCTCGTCCGATACATTCTCAAATGATCTGATGTTCCCATCAGAAAATTGAGAACATCAAATGATCTGATGTTCCCAACACTGAAATTTAAGAAAAACAGTTAAAAAAAGAAATAAAAAACAATGAAAAGTACAAAAATAAACTATTCTCACAAAATGAGTTGAATGGTAAAAACACAGCTCAATTCCAATGCCATGTCACACAAAATGATTAAATAAAAATGAAAATAAATCAAAATCTATGAAAATTCAATTTATCAATGAAATCGGTTACATTGAAAGGGAATCATAACATATTTATTATAGCGTGCAACAGATGGCGCTGTTTTTCAAAAAAGCATGTTTTTTCCTGTTACAGATGAGGTATCTATACTTATACTTACAAAATGAATTGCATGGTAAACAATACAGCTCAATTCCAATGCAATGTCACACAAAATAATTAGATCGAGCTGAAAATAAATTAAAATCTATGAAAATTCAATTTGTCATTGCAATCAAGAACATTGAAATGGAATGGTAACATATTTAGATAGCGTGTGTTGCTATTACATGCTACAGATGAAGCTGTTTTTCAAAAAAAGCATGTTTTTACCTCTCTCAGATAAGGCGTCTATATAGTAGGTATACAAAAACACGCGCATATTCGAAAGGAATGTGGTTTCAAAATTTCAAAGCAATTGGTGAAGAAATTTCGGAGATTACCATATGTGTTGCACTTATGTCCAACAGATGATGTTTTTTTTTATGTTTTTTCCTGTCACAGGTGAGGCATGTATATAGAAAGCATATAAAAACGCACGAATATTGAAATACAACTTTGTGTAAAAAATTCAAAGCAATCGGTGAAGAGGTTTCGAAGATTTCCCGTCACATGAAAAACACAGTTTTTCAAAATAGCATGTTTTTTTCCTGTCACAGATGTGACATCTATATAGTATGTATATATAAACCCGGTCAGATGCAAATGGAACATTGTGTGAAAATTTCAAAGTAATCAGTGAAGAACTTTCGGAGATTATCAATTTTGAACAAACGAACATTTACATTCTTATTTATATAGATTAGATGTACCCATCCACTTGTTGCTGTGGTTCAGCAACGCATGTGTGTTGCTGAGCCACAGCAACCTTCCCCTGTCTCCTAGTCCTCCCCACCATTCCCCCCTCCCCCGTCCCCTCGTCCTCTCAACCATTCCTCACTCCCCCATCCCCCTTGCTTCTAAACCATTCCCCACTCCCTCATTCCTTCATCCTCCCCACCATTTCACCCTCCCCAGTCCCTTTGTCCTCCCCACCATTCCCCACTCCCTCGCCGATGCATTCCCAAATGATCTGATGTTCCCATCAGGAAATTGGGAACATCATATGATCTGATGTTCCCATCACTGAAATATAAGAAGAAACAGTTAAAAAACAAATTGAAAATCCATGAAAAATACAAAAGTTAGCTGAAAACTCACACCCAAGAAGTGAATCCAACCCATACTGCCAGGAGCACTATGCAACTGGTGTACAGGGCACCTTATCCACTCGACCATCATGACCGGACTTATAAAGCTGATGGTAGCCGAGGCTATTTCCTCATCAGCCCGCAGGCACTCTGAAGGTAATCTTGGGCATAGTATTTTATCAAATCACCTCATTCTTTGGGGCACACGTGAGGAGCACAAATGCAAACAAGCCTGAATGGTCCCCAGGCATACAAGGAACTGAAAACTCACACCCAAGAAGTGACTCGAACACATACTGCCAGGAGAACTATGCAACTGGTGTACTGGGCACTTTATCCACTCGACCATCACAACCGGACTTATGAAGCTGATAGTAGCTGAGGTTATTTGCCCATCAGCCCGCCGGCGCTCTGATGGTAATCTTGGCCATAGTATTTTATCAAATCACCTCATTCTTTTTTTCAGTTGCATGTATGCCTGGGGACCAGGCATACATGCAACTTATACATGCATAAGAGACGTTGTTGTCGTGCCTATATACTGAGATCTGTAGGGGAATACAAACCTGGTTATGCGTATGGGAATATCAAGACCCACAAGCCTGGAAACCCACTTCGACCATTCATCAGCCAGATACCCAAACCCACATACAGACTGGTTAAGCGACTCTACTGCTTGCTGACTCCTTATTGGCCTTGTGCCTATCCTGTCGGTCTACCTGCAATCCAACCCAGGCTGCCTTTGGGCATGCCTTTTGTCGAAAATCCTCCACACAACATGTTAACATAGTTAGCCATTACCAAAGTTAAGGAAAATGGGAGTTTTCGTGTCATCATCACAACAACATATATATATTAATCTACAATTCTCTTTTAAACACAGTCTAGTGTTTAAACTTTATAAAATAGTAATCACTAGGACTGAATATAAATAAATACACCAGAAAAATATAGCTTGACGCCCTAATCCTTGAGACAGAGATTGAAGCCAAACTTATTTTTGGAATACCACCTCGGATAGGCGTCGTCATGATCTCATACACAGAGAATCAAAACAATTGGAGTGTCTCCCTGAGGTTCACATTTACGGCAACGCAGAGGTCTGAAATGAGGCCGCCCAATAGTGATCCAGCCACAGCGACGTCTACATCAACCACAAGAAGTATTGTATCTGGTAAAACAAATTGTGTATATGATTGTAGTAGCTGCTTCACAGACACAATATGAGTGCCAGCCGCTGTTACATCGCACAACTAGACTACATGTGCCACACTCTAATTTGATTTGAACTGCCTATCAGGCCATATCAACCACACAGCTGAGTCACACACCTTTAGCTGTACACCAATATAATTATAAGATAGCGAACCTCAACAGTAATCAACCAAAATTAACCAATTTTCGCCTGCCTATCTACGACCCTTCTGCCAAGCGTTCACTATACGCCTGTCCCTACTATAATTCTCCAAGTATCTACCTCCAGGAACACTACCAAGAATCTATCGCTGAAAACATGCCCAAACATAGCAACAAGCAAGGTAGGGGTGCCTCTCGCTCTCCATCCATAACTCTTAGAGATCTGAATGGAACACTGGCAACGCTGCAATCCTCGCCGATGTTGGTAAACACAGCATCCGCTCCCCCTCCTCACTCCCCCCCTTCAACTCAACTCAAATCTCAAGCTCTAGAATTCATTCAATCTATGGCTCCCTGTCTAAACTTCAAACCTCTCAGAAGTAACCCATGGCTGCAGAAACTGCATAACCTTGTGCTAATGCAATCTGAAGCTATTTCGGCCCTCCAAGCCACAGTCACCCAACAACAACAAACCATAGACCGCCGCCTTGAATCGTCGACGAACAACAACCAAGAAATTCTCAACTTACAAACTGTGGCAAATGATGCAATGGATCAAATACATAAGATTCAGGCCGAGGAAACCCTCTCAGCTCAAAGTGACTTCCTTCAAAAGCTGGAAAAACAGATCAATCTCCTTCAGATTCACCAGGCGGCTTCCGAAGATGACCAAGAGCAACAACAACTTCATGACTCCCTAATAATTAGCTCTACTGATTTACCTGATGAACAACAAGGTGAGAATTGTTGTAACATAGCCCACACCCAAATTAATGCAAAGATCAAAGTCAATGTTGATATCAAATCAGCTATCAGGATAGATAAAAACAATTCCCGAAGCAGTAGGAGAATGCTCAACAAACTTGCAAATCCCTCTGTTAAGTTTGACCTCATACAATCAGCTGCTAAGCATAAAACCAACCTCTATATAAATGAGTGTCTTACAAAGCAGCGTGGATCCCTCCTCTTCAGGCTGCGTCAAATTCGCAAACTAAACCCTGGTTTTATCAAGCAGTGCTACACTAGGAATGGAACGATAATTGCAAAGAAGGAAAGTGCAGGAAAAAGATATGAAATAAAGTGTGACCAACAACTACTGGCCTTCTTTAGAGATTGTGGTATATCTGAAAACCTGAACCCGACCAATGCCAGTACTTAAAATAACTCTTTCAGTGCCTGAGCCTAACCTAACTTTGTCCAAGGTGCTGTCTCTGCCTTACCATTTACCTAATGTTCTCTCATTCATATAATTTCCGAAATAATCCGTCAAGTCTCCATGCACTTATGCAAGCATCTACCTCAGTATCATTGTAAAATTTTACTCTTAAATCTAATCTTACCCTATTCTTTTGAAATTTTAAATTTAATTGTATTGATATATGTCATTTATTGAAATCAATTATTGATCTCATTTTGTTCTCTTAATTAAGTTCATACTAATTATAGGTTAAAAACTAAGCTTAATAAAATTTATTATCTTTAAGATTATTTTACTTTACAATTATCATTTGTCAATTTTTTTATATATTCATCTTGACAGTCTCTACTGATTTTTTTTTTTTTTTGTTCTCTCCACCAAACTTGTGTATCCTCCATGGCTATCTAGTGACCTTTATTCTACATCTAATTTTCAATTCTTTTGTTTACTTGCATTTATTGTTGTGTTTTGCTATAATTATTCTCTAATTTTAGTAGACTTAATACTTTGTAAGCTCTTATTGTATTGTTATATTATTGTATTGTTGTGTTTTGCTATAATTACTTTCTATTTTACAGCAGATTTAGTATTTATCTGTTCCTGTAATTGCTTATCTTATTGTATCGTGACATTATTTTATCTATATGCTTACTGATATTGATCCTGATCGAAATCTTCTGTCCCATACCCACACAAATCAGCACATTGATCATCATTATTGCAGGTATTACACAGCAAATCTTGCAAAAAACTAACTCCTAAATAGCACCTGCTTATCAGTTTACAACCAAAATGTTAGGTCACTTGGTAAACATTTTGATGATATAAATGCACTACTTACAGCACTAGGTACTAAATTATCATTCATCATTTTAACGGAAACTTGGCTAAGTAATGACTATACCCAACTCTACAATTTAGCTCGTTATAAAGCCATTCATAACTGCAGGCCTAATAAAAAAGGTGGTGGCACAGCAATATATTACAAAGATACCTTCATTTGCAATAGTGTTATTAGTGATAGAGACGACTATTGTGAATATACCTTTGCCAAGTTCTCCAGTAAATCCCTTAAATCCTCCCTGACTATCGGTGCCATCTATTGATTTCCTAATACCAACATAGCTTTATTCTCAGACAATGTAAGGAATCTTATCATAAATAACAATCTCAACAAAAATCACATCATTCTGGGAGGTGATTTCAATATTGACCTGGGTCTTCAAAACAACCGTCAGGTTGACTATTTCCGTAACAGCATGCACTCCTGTATGCTAATCCCCACAATCACCAAGCCCACCCGAGTCACTCAAACATCTGCCACTACTTCGGATCACTTATGGACTAATATAACAGCTCCCCTTACATCTGGGGTAATTTATTACAGAACAACTGACCACTATCCTACCTTCCTCATAGCAAACTTGGACACATCACCACCAGAAAGCAAGAAACTCTCATTCAGGCTACATAGTGAATCAGCTTTAGGCATTCTCTCTAATGCACTTCACAAAATTAACTGGGAATCTGAATTTAATAATACACAGGATATAAACTCATCAACTAACCTCTTTCTCTCCAAAACTCTAAGCCTCTACAACACTCACTGTCCCCTTCTTACCAAACAAGTAACTGATAAAAGAAAAAATAACCCGTGGCTCACAAGTGGCATAATTAAATCAATCAACAAAAAACATGAATATGAAAAAAAATTTAGGAGTGGCCTAGTTTCAAAGGAAGTAGTTAAAAGGTACTCATCAGTGCTTACCAGTATCATAAGAAAAGCAAAACTTTCATATTATGAGACTAGATTCAAAGAAGCAAAAGGCAACATGAAAAGCACATGGAATACCATCTCTAATATCCTAGGAACTAAACAACATTCCCACAACCAGATAACACTCTCTAAGGATGGCCTTACACCGTCATCTGACTTAGAAATGGCGAATGAATTTAATAGCTTCTTTTCATCGGTTGGTGCTAACCTTGCAAGTAAAATCCCACAGACTCAGACACATATCAACACATATCTCTCAGGCAGCTATCCAAACACTCTTCTCCTCTCACCAGTCAGCCCGACAGATGTTATGTCCATCATACACTCACTAAAAACCAAAGCTGGGAACATCAGTGAAATACCATCCATTATATACAAGAGCACCTCCCATGCCCTTGCGCTACCTATAGCTCTGCTGTTCAACAAATCCCTTGAGTGTCATACCTTCCCTTATATCCTTAAAAAAGCAAGAGTAACGCCAGTTCATAAAGGAGGTAATCCGTCAGACATAAACAACTATAGACCAATATCGAACCTACCCATTCTATCAAAATATTTGAAAAAATTATCTACAAACAGCTCTACTCCTATCTCGTAAAATTCGACATTCTTAGCCCCTGTCAGTTTGGCTTCCGCTCTCAAAAGAGTACCAACGATGCAATTATTAGTCTCCTTGATATAATTTACTCAGCCCTTGACAAAAATGAGTTTCCGATTGGACTCTTCATTGACCTGAGAAAGGCCTTTGATACTGTTAATCACGATTACCTCTTATGTAAACTCCATCATTATGGAATCCGAGGCCATGCACTGGACTATATCCAATCCTATCTTAGTGATAGACACCAATGTGTAGCCATCAATAATATAACCTCTCCCATTCTACCAATAACCGTTGGAGTGCCACAGGACAGCATCTTGGGACCTCTTCTATTTCTTATATACATCAATGATCTGCCTAATGTCTCTAACATTCTGAAACCTATTTTGTTTGCTGATGATACTACTCTCATCTACTCCAACCCCAACCCACATACATTAAATGATGTTAATAATGAACTAAAAAAAGTCCACTTATGGATGTCAACCAACAAACTAACACTTAACATAGAAAAGACCTACTACATCCTATTTGGAAGCAAACCTACAAATGCAATTCAGCTTCAGATAGACAATGTAAACATTAGCAATAAAAATGATGGAAAGTTTGTTGGCCTATTCCTAGACAAGAGACTCAACTTCAGTACCCACATACAACACATAACTAAGAAAGTCTCTAAAACAGTTGGTATACTCTCCAAAATCAGATATTATGTACCTAACTCTGCTCTCATCTCTCTATATTATGCACTAATCTATCCCTATCTCAACTGTGGTATCTGTGCATGGGGTTCAACCACTGCAAACCACCTCAAGTCCATCATCACCCAGCAAAAATCTGCTATCAGAATAATATCAAATTCTGCTTTCAGACAACACTCAGCCCTCTTGTTTAACTCCCTAAACATGCTAAACATAATCTCACTTCATAAATTCTCTTGTGTCAACTACATTTACAAAACCCTGTTCTTAAATGCAAATCCTGCTCTGAAACTCTTCCTGGACAGATGTAATAGGACCCATTATCACCACACCAGCAATAAATATATCTTTGATATCCCCAGAGTTAAACTTAATCTGTGTAAACACTCTATGCATATAAAGGGACCCAGTTTATGGAACTCACTCCCTATTGAATTGAAAAGCTGTCCAACTTTTACATCATTCAAAATCAATACTAAAAAGTACCTAATTTCTTCTTCATAGTTTTTCACTTTTTGCCTTAAAATTGCACTGTATCTATTGCTACCCAATCTCCAAACCTTTATGTTCCCAATTTGAACATCTTTACCATTGTGATCATTGCTGTCTTCTTATATGTGCTGCCAATCTGCTGTATGGTGTTTATTAATCTTGTTTATTTGTATCTATTGCTACCCAGTCTCCCAATCTTTATGTACCTAATCTGAACATCTTTACCATTGTGATCATTGCTGTCTTATATGTGCTGTCAATCTGCTGTATGGTGTCTATTAATCTTGTTTAAATTACTAATCAAGCTGTCAATGTAATCAATCGGAGCTTTAATATAAAAATGTGCTTTAATATACTTACTAGGCTCACTCATCTCATTTTTCTCTTGCAATGTATCTTTATCATTTATCAATTCTGATAGAAATTACCTACTTAAAATTATCTGTTAGATTAAGGACCTGCCCGAAACGCTGCGCGTACTAGTGGCTTTACAAGAGTGTAAATACTGTACTATCCAATGTATTCTCACAAACCCAATGTACCTTCTTGTGTGTATATATATATGTCGTACCTAGTAGCCAGAACTCACTTTTCAGCCTACAATGCAAGGCCCGATTTGCCTAATAAGCCAAGTTTTCATGAATTAATATATTTTCTCTATTTTTTTTTTCTTATGAAATGATAAAGCAACCCATTTCATTATCTATGAGGTCATTTTTTTTTATTGGAGTTAAAATTAACGTAGATATATGACCGAACCTAACCAACCCTACCTAACCTAACCTAACCTATCTCTATAGGTTAGGTTAGGTTAGGTAGCCGAAAAAGTTAGGTTAGGTAGGTTAGGTAGTCGAAAAGCAATTAATTCATGAAAACTTGGCTTATTAGGCAAATCGGGCCTTGCATAGTAGGCTCAGAAGTGAGTTCTGGCTACTAGGTACGACATATATATATATATATATATATATATATATATATATATATATATATATATATATATATATATATATATATATATATATATATATATATATATATATATTATTAAATATGACCGAAAAAGTAAGATTAATAATTCTAACACGAATTTTCTCAATCTTTCGTACATTACGAGACAATCGGAATGATAGCCGACAGAGTGTATCGTGATCCAGCCTGTACTCCTCTTGACATGCCAGAAAGTATTTTGAGGAAACTACTCCAAGCTTGTACTAAAGAGGCACCCTTCTTGAGCCCGGATGGGCACATGTATAAGCAAGTAGATGGGGTCGCCATGGGTTCTCCCCTAGGTGTCCTGTTTGCAAACTTCTACATGGGTACCATCGAGCAAAAAGTCTTAGTCGACATGAACTTGAAACCGGCCATATACTGCAGGTATGTTGACGACATTTTTACACAGGTACCTGATGTCAGACATCTGCAGGAGCTGAAGGAAGCATTTGAGCAGAGTTCCGTGCTGCGTTTCACTTACGAGACGGAAAAGGATGGGAAGCTGCCTTTTCTAGATGTAACAGTCATGGAAAAGGGCGGAGGTTTCCACACTGCAGTCTACACTAAGGAAACAAACATAGGAATGTGCCTAAATGCCAACAGCGACTGCCCCGACAGGTACAAGAGGAGTGTTGTTAACGCATACGTCGACCGTGCTCTCAGCCACAGCTCAGAATGGAAGCAAGTCGACGAAGAACTCTGTAGGGTAAGGCAGGTCCTAGTCAATAACGGCTTCTCCAATGGTTTCATCGAAGACATCATAAGAAGGAAAGTGAAAAGCCATGCAACCTCTGAAGAGACAACTAACACAACACCTATACCCCCTATTAGACTATTTTACAGGAACTTCTTTTCCACAGCTCATAAAACGGAGGAAAGGGTCCTGAAAGATATTGTTAATAGAAACGTTATCCCTACAGACAAAAATCAGAGGATACAACTGACGATTTACTATAAAACCAGAAAAACGGCCAGCCTACTCATGAGAAACTCTCCAGACACAAAACAGAACGCTTTAAAAGAGACTAACGTCGTCTATGCCTTCAAATGCCCACTTGGGGACTGTAAGCTCCAAAAAACCCAGTATATAGGCAAGACAACAACATCTCTTTCTAGGTGTTTAACGATGCATAAGCAACAGGGCTCCATTAAGGAACATATAATCTCTTCCCATAACCAAACCATCGCCAGAGAAATCCTAGTAAACAACACAGAAATCATCGATAGATACAGCGATAGCAGGCGGCTTGACGTTTGCGAGGCACTACACATCAAGAAGTCAACACCAGCAATCAACAGCCAATTATTGCACAACTATATTCTACCCACCTCAAGACTCCGCTCCAATATAGAAGCATCAAGAAATATGGACCAATAGGCTTTCTACAAACACTTCTATTCAATACCCATTGTTTCTGTTCTGTCTTGTGTTGATACTTTTAATACCCTATTAATATCCCCTCCTGTTCTGTCTTGTGTTAATGCCACATCACCCTTCCCACCTCACTCAAATGTAGATATAATATCAGAGAGACGTAAGTTCTAATCAGTTGTGTATTTGTGAAGTCTTTGAAAATGTAATAAGTTTTACGAAACGCGCCCGTGTCGCGTCAGACTAGAAATAAAAATGAATTTTGGAGAAGTGATTTTTGATTTACCTCCAACAGTGAAGCGTAATGTACGAAAGATTGAGAAAATTCGTGTTAGAATTATTAATCTTACTTTTTCGGTCATATTTAATAATATATGTCTACAGGAAAGACTGCTACCAAAATATACTAATATATATATATATGAATGAAAACTCACACCCCAGAAGCATATAGTCCTGGGGACCATTCAGGCTTGTTCGCATATATATATATATATATATATATATATATATATATATATATATATATATATATATATATATATATATATATATATATATATATATGACAATGTCAGACCACGGAGGAAAAATGAAACAGGAAATTTCCTTAAGTACTTTCGTATATTAAATACATCTTCAGAAGGTCATTTTACAGATCGAGTGATGGGTATAAATAGGCAGGAAGGAGTGGTGAAGTAAGGTGAGGTACAATACTTGGACAAGTATTGTACCTTTTGTCCAAGTATTGTACCTCACCTTACTTCACCACTCTTTCCTGCCTATTTATACCCATCACTCGATCTGTAAAATGACCTTTTGAAGATGTATTTAATATACGAAAGTACTTAAGGAAATTTCCTGTTTCATTTTTCCTCCGTGGTCTGACATTGTCACATTCTTAATCACGTGTTTATTTTCGTGATATACACACACATATATATATATATATATATATATATATATATATATATATATATATATATATATATATATATATATATATATATATATATATATATATATATATAAAAGATAGAGTAGTACTAACTAATGTAGTCTATTAGCCACCATATGTGGTATAATTTATATCAAGTAAGAAAAATGTTTATAGCTTATTATATAACCATAAATGTGGTATAAGTAGTAAACATCCCAATTACCCCACAATTTCCATCCTACCAGCCTGCCTGCCAGCCTGTCTATCGTCCTGCCTGCCTACTAGTCAGTTTGGCGTCCTGCCAGCCTACTAGTCAGTTTGGCGTCCTGCCAGCCTACTAGTCAGTTTGGCGTCCTGCCAGCCTACTAGTCTGTCTATCGTCCTGCCAGCCTACTAGTCTGTCTATCATCCTGCCAGCCTACTAGTCTGTCTGGCGTCCTGCCAGCCTACTAGTCTGTCTATCATCCTGCCAGCCTACTAGTCTGTCTGGCGTCCTGCCAGCCTACTAGTCTGTCTGGCGTCCTGCCAGCCTACTAGTCTGTCTGGCGTCCTGCCAGCCTACTAGCCTGGCGTCCTGCCTGCCTACTAGCCTGGCGTCCTGCCAGTCTACTAGTCTGTCTGGCGTCCTGCCAGCCTACTAGTCTGTCTGGCGTCCTGCCAGTCTACTAGTCTGTCTGGCGTCCTGCCTGCCTACTAGTCAGTCTGGCGTCCTGCCTGCCTACTAGTCTGTCTGGCGTCCTGCCTGCCTACTAGTCAGTCTGGCGTCCTGCCTGCCTACTAGTCTGTCTGGCGTCCTGCCAGTCTACTAGTCTGTCTGGCGTCCTGCCTGCCTACTAGTCAGTCTGGCGTCCTGCCTGCCTACTAGTCAGTCTGGCGTCCTGCCTGCCTACTAGTCAGTCTGGCGTCCTGCCTGCCTACTAGTCTGTCTGGCGTCCTGCCAGTCTACTAGTCTGTCTGGCGTCCTGCCAGCCTACTAGTCAGTCTGGCGTCCTGCCTGCCTACTAGTCTGTCTGGCGTCCTGCCAGCCTACTAGTCAGTCTGGCGTCCTGCCAGCCTACTAGTCTGTCTGGCGTCCTGCCAGTCTACTAGTCTGTCTGGCGTCCTGCCAGCCTACTAGTCAGTCTGGCGTCCTGCCTGCCTACTAGTCTGTCTGGCGTCCTGCCAGTCTACTAGTCTGTCTGGCGTCCTGCCAGCCTACTAGTCTGTCTGGCGTCCTGCCAGTCTACTAGTCTGTCTGGCGTCCTGCCTGCCTACTAGCCTGTCTGGCGTCCAGCCAGTCTACTAGTCTGTCTGGCGTCCTGCCTGCCTACTAGTCTGTCTGGCGTCCTGCATGTCTACTAGTCTGTCTGGCGTCCTGCCTGCCTACTAGTCTGTCTGGCGTCCTGCCAGTCTACTAGCCTGTCTGGCGTCCTGCCAGCCTACTAGTCTGTCTGGCGTCCTGCCAGCCTACTAGCCTGTCTGGCGTCCTGCCAGTCTACTAGTCTGTCAGGCGTCCTGCCTGCCTACTAGCCTGTCTGGCGTCCAGCCAGTCTACTAGTCTGTCTGGCGTCCTGCCTGCCTACTAGTCTGTCTGGCGTCCTGCCAGTCTACTAGTCTGTCTGGCGTCCTGCCTGCCTACTAGTCTGTCTGGCGTCCTGCCAGCCTACTAGCCTGTCTGGCGTCCTGACTGCCTACTAGCCTGTCTGGCGTCCTGCCAGCCTACTAGCCTGGCGTCCTGCCTGCCTACTAGTCTGGCGTCATGCCAGCCTACTAGTCTGTCTGGCGTCCTGCCTGCCTACTAGCCTGGCGTCCTGCCAGTCTACTAGTCTGTCTGGCGTCCTGCCAGCCTACTAGTCTGTCTGGCGTCCTGCCAGCCTACTAGTCTGTCTGGCGTCCAGCCTGCCTACTAGCCTGGCGTCCTGCCAGTCTACTAGTCTGTCTGGCGTCCTGCCAGCCTACTAGTCTGTCTGGCGTCTTGCCAGCCTACTAGTCTGTCTGGCGTCCTGCCAGCCTACTAGTCTGTCTGGCGTCCTGCCAGCCTACTAGTCTGTCTGGCGTCCTGCCAGCCTACTAGTCTGTCTACCGTTCTGTTATCCTATTAGCCTGTCCGCCGTCCTGCAAGTCTACTATTTTGTCTGCCGTCCTGCCAGCCTACTAGCCTGTCTGCCGTCCTGACTTCTTAAGGCTTGCATGACCTCTACTTGTCTAACTAGACAAATCTGTCAACCCTCCTGCAAGTCTGCCTGCAGTCCTGCCAACCTGCCTGACAGCTGTTCTACCAGCCTGCCTGCCATCATGCCAGCGTGTCTCACTGGCTATAAGGTGAGACCCAGACTGACCGCCAATCTTTCAGCCTTCCTGCCTGACTTCCTGCCAGCCTGTCTGCTGTCCTGTCAGCCTACCTGCTATCTTGCCTGCCATCCTGTCAACCTTTCTGCCATCTGTCAACATTACTGCCATCCGGTCAACCTGTCTGTCACTTGCAAATCTACCAGTCTGATTGTCATTCTGCTTGCCTTCCTGATTCCTGGCTATTTTGCAAGCCTGCCTTCCTTCCTGATGGCCTGCCTTCCAGATCGCTTGCCTCACTGCCTGCCTTCCTGTCAACCTGCCTACCATCTTGCCTTCCTGTTAGCATGACTGCCTGCTTGTCAATTTTCCTGAATGTCGGCCTAGATTACTGACTAACTTGTGTGGGGGACGACTGCTGGTGTGGGTGGAGTTGTTCAGTTTATATAGTACTTCGTAGTGCAGGTGTTCACTTCTTTGTTTATCCGTAGATTACTGGGGCTTGCTCACTTCTCTTCAGTTTTTTCTGCACTGGGTGCAGTTTGTGCGGTGGGTGTGTATGAGTTCATCACACTGGTCTTGTATCAGGAGCGGCACTCACTGAGGCCATCCACACACACACACCTATGAGTGTTGGTGTCGTGTAGACGTCAGCGGTGAAGGTGGCGTCTCTGGTCTTGACGTATACGTCGAGGAGAGGGAGTGCACCGTCCACACCAAGTTCATGTGTGAACTGGAGTACTGAGGACTGGTAACTGATCACTTAATTAATCATATCCAGCTCTTGAAGGTCCCGAACACAGTTTAAAATATCGTCAGTGTACCTTAAATAGACCTTGTGTTTGTTCTCAGTCCTGAAGATCTTCTCTTCCAGGAAGACCATATAGAAATAAGCGAAAAGGACACCAAATGGAAACCCCGTTGCTACTCGGTCGATTTGTGTTTTCATGTCTCCCCAGGGGTGGTGAAAGCGGACATCTTCGTGCACGTCTCAAGAAGGCTTGTAAGGGCGGTCTCTGGGGTATCCAACTTTGGTGTCGAGTGGTCTTGGTAAACTTTGTCTATAATTAAGATGATTGCTGTGTCTACGGCGACACTGGTGACTAAGGATTCAACATCAAGTGAGGCTGTTATACTCTTAGGTTTGTTAGCCTTCATGTTATCCCCGAAGTCTGTGACGCAGCTCAGGGTGTAAATGGTGGGGACACAAGGCGTCAGAACGGTGTTGAGTTGCTGGCCCAGGTTGTAATTAGTGTAGAGATTTGACTAATAATTTGTCTCAAGGGAGGGGGGGTCCCCTATTTGGGAGTTTTCACTAGCATGGACATACCACAAGTTGCAATGACAATTGCAAGTTGTTGTAATCACAGGTAGTAAGGTAGGTTATTGCCTGCTTTGTTATATTAAGTTAGTTTGTAGTTAGCAACTAAATTACTGACAGTAAGGTAGTTCCTGTCTACCTGGCTGGAAATCAGGAAGACAAGCTGGCAGGAAGGAAGGTAGGCAAAAAGGCAGGCAGGAAGGTAGGGAGGGAGAGAGAAGTCCTGGCAGGTTATTAAGTAGGGCGGCAGACAGGTTGACAGGAAAGCAGGCAGGCTGGTTGATTTTTTTTTTTTACTATTATTTTCTACCACAGACATGGCTGGTTGATTGGCAGGAAAGCAGGCAGGCTGGTTGATTGGTAGAATAGCAGGCACCTTGTAGGCTATATTCGTGCAGGACGGCAGATAGGTTTACAGGATGGCAGGTAGGCTGGCGGGATGGCTGATTAGCAGGATGGGAGGAAGGCTGAGAGATAGGATGTCTGGACGGTAGACAGGCGAGTAGATAGTTTGGCATGCAGGATTTCAGGCAATTAGAACTGCAGGGAGGATGGCAGGCAAACCAGCGGGATGGCAGGAAACCGGCAGGCTGGCAGGTAGAGTGGAAGAATGGCACGCAGACGGGCAGGATGGTAGGCAGGCCGGCAGGCTGGCAGTCAGGCTGGCAGGAATGCGAGCTGGCTGGCAAAACGGTAGGCAGGCCGGCAGACAGGCCAGCAGGTTGGTAGGTAACAGGCATGAAGGCTGAATGGCAGGAAGGCTGACAGGATGACAGGCAGGCTGGTAGGATGGCAAGTAAGCCGACAGGATGGCAGGCAGGCCGGAGGACAGGCATGATGGTAGGCAGGCCACCGGGATAGCAGGCCAACAAGCTGGAACGCAGGCAGGCAGGTTGGGAAAACTTGGAGGTGGGATGAGAGGCGGCAGCTTTGTGGTTAAGAGGGTCAGTAACCACAAGGGGCGCCCAGGTTGTGCCCGAGCCTTGAGTATACCACAGAGGAAGTGTTAAACAAAGCAGATTGAGCACTATAAGAGGTATTCTCAGGAATACAGGACCCTGAGAACGGGCTGAAAAATGATAGTGGGAGCAAGAGGAGATTCGGTAGGGGACACTGATAACTGTATGGAGCGGCAGATAACAGCAGGTTATGACCAGCAACATTGTGTATACCTGACATAGGCCGTTGGCGAAAAATTGTACCGGAGTTAGGCGGCTGCCCTAATACTTCCCTTCAAGTGCAGATAAAGCGGTCGTCTTCCCACAAGAGTTTGAGTGAGGGCTTGAGGAGAGGGGTCAGAGCGGGTGTACCTTACAAAGGCTAATATTAGGACCAGTTAATTCCGAGACGAGTGATTATTTTTGTAAGTGAATAAATACAGTACATCTGTTTTCGAAGGATCAAAAATTAAATGGGAAAAATTATTTATTTTAAATCACAATTGTATGAATGAAAATGGGACTAATGGATAAATTTTACGTAGCTCATCTGCATCATGTAAATGGACATATTTTTTTTTTTAGATCTATACAAGAGTTGTTACATTCTTGTACAGCCACTAGTACGCTTAGCGTTTCGGGCAAGTCCTTAATCCTATGGTCCCTGGAATACGACCCCCCACGAAGAATCGTTTTTACAATCACGTACCCATTTTACTGTTGAGTTAAACAGAGGCTACAGTTATGGATTTGCGCCCAGTAAATCCTCCCCGGCCAGGATACGAACCCATAACAAAGCTCTCGCAGAATGCCCGGTGAGTGTCTTACCACTACACCACGGAGAGACTTTCAAACCAAAATGCTCAATATTCCCAAGTCTCAACGTTATTTTTTCAGGGTGGTTAGTCCAATAAAATAATTCATAGTTTGAAAGTGAAGAGGCTACACGCATTATTGTGTTGAAGACTATACATTCCTGTATGGGGACCGACAAGTGAGTTTATTGCTTAACGTTATCATGGAATTATTATCATATAACAGGGAATTTATTTAACTGTTATCATATAACAGGGAATTTCCATCAGCACACTGGATTTGAATTTTAGATTAATTAGGGTCTGTGTTAATTGCACAATGAAGTTATGTAGACATTCAAGTGTGAACGGAACACTACCAGTGTTTAGTTGATGTTATGCTATGTAGCCAGCCTTTGAGTAAGATTATATAATTATACATGAATAAATGGATCCAGATATAACATGTATAATGTTATACTCATCTGACAACGGGTGTGACGTCAGATTGCAGGTTAGAGTAAGTTGAACTTGAGGGTTCCTGTGAGGTCTTAAACTCAAACTTCAAGACTTAGTCAGGCAAATAGTACTGTTTGTGCCAATATTTGGTAATGATTATAAATTGTCAGGTGAAGAGCATTGTAGTTACACGAGTATATTAAGTTGATATTAGGAAGAGAGGCAAGTAAGTAAGTAATTATCAAAAGAAGGCACCAAACCGGGAAGGCTATGTAGCACCATCAAATACGCAAAATAATCAGAGGGCGCTAAATATCACCAAGGATGCCAATACGAGAACAAAAACGCATAAGGCGAACGATATCAAAAGTATCCGAGTCACCAAGAATTCTATCGAGGGACAGGTGACCGCGAGGGGCGGTCGGAAAGCAAGACACACGCTCGTCCTGGAAGTCAGGACATTCAAGAAGGACATGCACGACCGTAAGAGGGACAATGCAACTAGGACAATAAGGAGCAGGGCGGCGCTCCATCAAGTGACCATGGGTTAAGCGAGTATGGCCAATACGCAACCTCGCCAGAGCTGTTTCCCACCGCCGGTTACGGTGGAAGGAGGACGGCCACGAGGAAACACAACATTTAAGAGTACGTAGCTTGTTACCAGTAACAGACAACCAAGAAGCCTGCCAACGGGTAAGGACTGAGGAATGGATAACCGGGTAAAAGTCGGAATACGGAATGCCTTTACGAGAGATGGGACAAGAGCGGACAGCTTCCTTAGCGGCAGCATCCGCACGCTCATTTAAAGACACGCCAATATGGCTGGGAACCCAACAAAACTCAACCGACTTAAATTTACTGTGAACGAGAAACAGCCAATGCTGGATCTCGACAACTACCGGATGAACTGGATTAAAGCACCCGAGAGCCATGAGGGCACTACGAGAGTCAACAACAACCACAAAGGAAGACTGACAACGAGAAAGCAGGAGACGAAGAGCATAGAGAATAGCATAAAGTTCTGCTGTAAAGATGCTAGTCTCCGGAGGCAAGCGACACATATAAGTGCGATCAGGAAAAACAACAGAGTAGCCAACACCGTCCGCTGACTTAGACCCATCGGTGAAGACAGAAACGGAGCGGGAGTGAGAAGAAAAGTGCTCGAGGAAAAGGCGTTTTAGAACTGTAGGAGGGGTAAAAGCTTTAGTGATACGAGTCAAGGATGTACAAAACCGCGGAAGAGGGACCCTCCACGGGGGCAAAGGAGGAACAACACGAGGAGAAACATCAGAAATACGAATGGAAAGAGAATCCTGGAGGCGAGATAACCGGACAGAAAGAGGGAGGTGGTGAAGAGGAACAGGAACCGCAGGAGGGGTAAAAGTTAAAGCACGACAGAGGCGAGAGGAAGGATGTTGCAAGGACCGCGCAAGATAGCGAAGACAGTAGCGATCACGGCGGTCCTGGAGAGACAGGAAGCCAGTGTCAACATACAAGCTAAGGACGGGAGTCGAACGAAAGGCACCAGAACTGAGGCGCAACCCAGTATGGTGCAAAGCATCAAGACGGCGAAGAGTAGAAGGAGAAGCAGACGAGTAAGCAGGGCAACCATAATCGAGCTTAGACAGGACGAGAGAGGAATGTAAAGCAAGGAGAGTGCGCCTATCTGCCCCCCAAGAAGTATGGGACAAGACCCGAAGGAGGGTAAGGGACTTAGAGCACTCAACACGGAGGTAAGAGATATGGGGAGACCAAGACAAACGAGTGTCAAGGAATAACCCCAAAAGCTTCGCGGAATCTTTGTATACAAGGGGATGACCATAAAGTGACAAAGAGGGACGAAGAACAACCCGTTTCCGCGTAAAAGTCATGGCACAAGTCTTAGAAGTAGAGAACTTGAAGCCATGACCTGTGGCCCAAGACGACACGGCATCAATCGCAAGTTGAAGCCGGCGTTGAAGGAGAGGCGAATCATCACCCTGACAACAAAGGGTAAGATCATCGACATAGAGAGCGGAGAAGACACCAGAAGGAAGAGAGGAAAGAAGACCATTGAGGGCAACCAGAAAAAGAGTAGTGCTCAGAACACTACCCTGGGGCACACCTTCGTATTGCTGAAAAGAGGGAGACAGAGCGGTACCAAGGCGCACCCGAAAGGAACGACGAGAGAGGAAGCTGCGGAGAAAGAGAGGGAGATGACCACGAAGGCCAAAAGAATGAAGTTGAGATAGGATATGATAACGCCAAGTGGTGTCGTAAGCCTTTTCTAGGTCAAAAAGGACGGCAACAACGGAGGTCTTCGCAGCAAAAGCAGTACGAATATAGACCTCCAAGTTCACCAGGACATCTGTCGTGCTGCGGCACTTGCGGAAACCAAATTGAGAAGGGGAGAGGAGGTGATGGTGTTCCAGGAACCACATCAGACGAACGTTAACCATACGTTCAAAGAGTTTGCAGACACAACTTGTGAGAGCAATAGGGCGAAAGTCCTTAGGGGAAGTACCCAGAGACCCCGGTTTGCGAACAGGGAGGACAACGGCATCGAGCCAGTCCTCAGGGACTGACGACGACTCCCAGATCCGATTATACAGACTCAGTAAATACTGAGACGTGCTCGGAGGGAGATGGCGAAGCATCTCATAATGAATACCATCGGAGCCCGCCGCCGTAGAACCGCAGAGGGCCAGGGCAGAACGAAGTTCAGAGAGAGAGAAGGGATCATTATAGGGAAGCTGAAGATGAGTGCAGAAATCTAAAGGACGAGACTCAAGGACAGGTTTACGAAGAAGGAAAGATTGGGGAAGATGAAGACCAGAGCTAACAGAAGAAAAGTGGGAACCCAGTTCGGAAGCGACCTGCAACGGGTCCGCCACAAGAGTATCATGGAGGTGAAGGACCGGTGAAACATCGGGAACGAACTTACCCGCTATCTTGCGGATACGCTTCCAGATCTGGGCCAGAGGGGTTTCGGACGTAATTGTCGAGACATAAGATGCCCAACATTCACGTTTAGCCGTACGGATGGCCCTACGGGCCACCGCACTCGCTTTCCGAAAGAAAAGAAAAGAATCGGTCGTCTGCCTACGGCGGTGCTTCTTCCAGGCTGCACGCTTACAGCGGACAGCCCGAGCACAGTCCGCATTCCACCAGGGAACGCACTTCCGTGGACCCCGAGAGGAAGAGCGAGGAATAGAGCGGAGGGCAGCGTCGAAGACAGTGTCATGAAAAAGGAGGAGAGCGCGAGAGAGGGGCAGAAGGGAGAGGTCAGAGAGAGTAGCACTGAGGGAAAATAGGGTCCAGTCCGCCTTAGCAAACTGCCACCTAGGGAAAGAGAGGGAAGGGCGAAAAGAGAAAAAGGAAACAAGGATGGGGAAATGATCACTTCCATGGAGGTCATCAAGAACCTGCCATGTGAAATCTAAGTAAAGAGAAGAAGAGCAGAGAGAAAGATCAAGACAAGAAAGGGTGCGAGTTCGAGAGTCCAAATGAGTGGGCTCACCAGAATTCAGAAGAGACAGGGAAGAAGAGAGGAGAAACGGCTCAAGGAGGCGACCCCGGGTATTCGTCAGAACGTCACCCCAAAGAGAATGACGACAATTGAAGTCACCCAGCAGGAGCACAGGCTCCGGCAAGGAGTCTAGGAGGTGTTTCAAATCAGGAAGAGAGAGCGGGACACTCGGGGGGAGATAAATGGAACAAACTGTGTACCATTTCCCCACAAAGATACGAGCAGCAGAACAATGGAGAGGCGAAGGAAAAAGTAAAGGAACAAAGGGAACATCAGCCCGAATCAAGAGAGCAGAAGAATTAGAAGCCCCAGCAATGGCTGGGGGGGGGGAGAGAAAGGAATAGCCACGAAAACGACCAGGACGAGCACCAAGCATCGGCTCCTGGAGACAGACACAAAGGGGCGAAAACCGCGAAACCAGAAGTTGGAGTTCGAGGAAATTGGCGTAATAACCTCGAACGTTCCATTGAAGAATGGACAACGACGAGAAGAGAAAGGACAAAAACAGAGAACAAGGAAGAAACAAAGGCGAAAGACCAACAGAGCACGTTAAAGAATATCAGGGCCGGGATCAGGGTCAGCAAAGTCAGGGTTAGGGGGCATGGGTAAACTGAGCAAAGACGGAGGGAAGGAAACGGGAGAACAGATCAGAGGTGGGCGGGCAGGGTCCGGAGGAGGAGGAGGAGGAGGAGGAGACAACGGAGAGGAGCAGTCAAGGACAGCAGCAGGAAGAGGGGGAGTAGAAAGAGAGGAGCGCACCCCAGCAAGAGCAGCAACCGAAAGGGAAGCAGGGGCCAAAGAAACCTCCATAGCAGGAACAGGGGGCGCAAGCACTGAAACGGGAGGGGAAGGAGCAACAGAGCCAGAAGGAGGAGCTGAGGAAGAAAGCGAAGCCTTCTTACCCGCCGGGGAAGAGGAAGGAGAGGAGCCAGGCTTACGCTTCTGACTTAAAGAGACCGGTGTCCCAGCAACTACGTACCGGGCAACGGATTCCAGTGTCTCAACAGGAGAAGCCGAACGAGAGCACACACGACGGCCGTTAGGAGAGCGATGGACATCCGCCCGCACCGACAGGCGGCGGGGAGAGCCGATAGATGGAGGAAGAGGATGGGAAGGAGGATCGGAGGGGGACGAGGAAGAAGACACAGAAGACACGACAGACCGGGTAGAAGGAAGGGGAACCCCAGACAGAGGACCAGGAGGAGGATCCTTCGGGAGAGAACCCAAAGGGACAGAGGAGGGGGCAGTGGGCGCATCAGGGTCCAAGGCCTGGAAACGGTTGCGAGTCTGAGGAAGGCGGGAAGGACGAGGAGAGGAAGAGCGCAACACGCGAGCATAAGAGATATTAGCATAAGGCGGGAGCCGGCGAACCTGGCGCCTCGCCTCAGGAAAAGATAAACGCTCCCGGTGCTTCAAGTTGAGGACGGCTGCCTCAAGCTTGTAATGGACACACGCACGGGAGAAGGTAGGATGGGCCTCACCGCAGTTGAGGCAACGAGCCTGGGGAGAAGCGCACTCCGACTTAGAGTGACCTTCGCCACCACACAAAGGACAGAGAGAGACAGTCCCGGAGCAGCGGAGGGCACCATGCCCAAACCTCCAGCACTTGTTGCAGAGCCGAGGAGAAGGAATGTACTCCTGGACAGAGCACCTGGCACCAGCAAGAATGACAGAGGGTGGAAGGGTCCTACCATCAAAGGTAATCTTCACAACCCGGAGGGGTTGACGGCGACTACCACGAGGGGGACGAGTAAACGTGTCCACCTGGAGAATAGAATGGCCCTGGGCAGCGAGGATATGTCGAATATCGTCGTGGCAGTCGCGTAGGTCCCGAACACCGGTCGCAACATGGGGCGGGAGCAAAATAGTGCCAACACTGGCATTCAACTGAACGTTCTTCGAGACCCGAACGGGGGTCTCGCCAAGGCAGGATAAGGCAGCCAAGCGGGAAGCAGCATCCTGAGAAGGAGCAGCAACGACACGTGTACCGAGACGAGTGGGGTTGAAAGTAATGGAGGCATCCACGGAATCAATGAGATGTCGATGGAGGGAGAAATCGTCAGGAGGCGCAGAATCAAGAGGGAGGAGATCAAAATATTTGGCCCACGAAGCGGGACCAAACAAGGCTTGATAGGTAGCAGAACTGGAAGGAATCGAGCGAGGGTGGCCGTGACGAAGACGGCGGTGAGAACCCCCAGAGAGAGAGGGGTTAAAAGGCGCAGTAGTTACAACTAGAGAAGGAGCCACGCCAGGGGACGAGGTAGTCACCACTGGGGGCGTGGGGCTCGACCCAACCACAGAGGAGGGAGGGGAGCCAGAGGAAGGAGTCAGAGAGGCCAAAGGAGGAGCAAGGTCGGGGCCCAATGCAGCGGAGGCTACAGAGCCCGGTCTTCCAATACGGACCGACTCGGGGGCTTGGTCGCCCACCCCACGAGCCTGAGAAGGTAAACCAGAAGAAGCCGAAGCAGGGGTAATCATCTTGACGAAAGAAATAATTCACTCACGAATGTGCCCCCACACCCACCATGGAGCCACAATTAGAGGCAGGACACCCAACAAGAAGCTATCGCCGATCTTGTCGGGGCCTCCTAGGGGTGCGTCGCGAGTATACGCCCCACAAACGCCACCTTAAGAAACCGACAGTCCGTCGAGATCGGGTTCAGTGACGAAGTGGGGATTGACAATAAAAGGTTCCCCTCGCTCTCGACGTCGGGTACTGCAGTTCTACGGGTGCATGAGTATGCCTCCTCAAGCACCCGGGCGTCAAAATAGAAGAAGTCCAAGGGAAGAACCAGAACGAGCAAAAGGTCGGCAGGAAACGGCAAGCAGATAGGAGAAGAGGGGGGAGAAAAACGAAACAGAAGGAAAAGGAAAAGATGCCCAGCAGAATTGGAGAGGACGGCAGCAGGAGCACAAGGCTAGAAAAGGACAGAGGACTGTCCCAAGGAGCATCACACTCCGGCAGCCGCCCACTAAGCCCCCACACGGCGACAACGAGCTGAGCGGGGAGGGGGGGAAGAGAGGCAAGGTATCAAGTCAATCCCTCATATACCGACCCAATAACAGGGATATAAGCAGCCATATGATGGAGATGAAAGGCTGCTAGCGGCTCCAGCCCGTTCTCTCAAATATTCCCAACGTACTAAACTGATGTACTAAATTGCCTGAAAGTAACCTACACGAGGATCCACTAACAGAAAACAGATCACGAAAATTTTGCGAACCGCAACGATTTATGGTACTTCAAATTTTGGCCTAAGGGAATTTGCATGTTAAAATACGGTGTACTATTCATGAAAACAGGTTGCTCGCTGTTCACCACTTCGTTACAGATACAATAAATTGTATTCTTAACATTTTCTATGTTTACACTTTTACCTATGCTCAGACGTATTAATAATTATCTTGATAACATCATTCTTTATAGTGTGATGATGAATTAATATGTACATTATTGTGATTATTGTGCAACATTGAATTATGTCAAATGTGGAAAGATAACACTGTTTACCATTTCAAATAATACAAATCATCTCTGTCGTGATTCAGTTGTTGAATTTATTTGATTAATTAGGCTATCGTTCTGGCATTAAAATATCCTATTTCAAGATATTGTACAGTGTTGATAGTATTTAATGGTAAAGCTTACTCAAGCTATTATTTCTCCCTGCCGTGTGGAGAAACTTTCCTCCTTAGAAACTTCTAAAGAGAGTTTATAAGATTTTTGTCACATGCAGTTTCACAGATTTTTATTTAAAATGGAGTTTCTATTACTTTATAGAAAACAGTGGAAATATTTTCATCTTATATTATAACCCACTTATTGAATACCGAGCCCTAATACAATCATTTAACTTACAGGTAAAAAGACTACTTAATTGTTGTATTAGTTGCCAAGCAGTACATCTTCAGTGTCTACTACATCTATAGACCAACTGACTTTTTAACTGTGGGAGGCAGTCAAGCTGCTGGCTTTCTCACTCGGTGTTGCAAGGTATAATTTAACAGACACGTATAGCTAAAAATAATAGGTAACATAACATATATTATGTATATATATTAACAATGAAACATCTCCAGGTATATATTATATTTCCACCCTTGAAAACCCCGTTACAAAGTAAAATATGTCTGAAAACAGTAATATTCATCCGTCACTTTAAACTGCAGCTCGAAATGTTTTTGCACCTCCAGCTGATGTCTGAAATTTATTGACATGTCTCTGGCGACCATTAAATTAAAGCTATGTGGACATAGGGTGTGAGATTGTCGTCCTGTGGGGGAAGGCACTAATACAAGTGACCTCACTCAGAAAGAACTGCACTAGCAACAAGCAAGTTCTGTAATGACAGCTTATTACTTTAAGACTGAACAGGTGGCGTAGAGCCACATGTTCAGATCCTTGGCACTCTTAATCCACTGAGTCGTGGAGCTTCCGTAACTACTGAAGGCAGTTGTCAGAGTAGCTCATAGGTGTCTCATACCAAATGATTTCTTTGGTGTGTGTGGCTACGAAATTAGCTCGCGTCCATGTATCCAGAGCAACACAAGGAGTCACTTTCAAGTGTAAGGCAGAGTTAATAAATGGTGACAAGGATCTTAGAAGGTGTGAACGGAAAGACACTTGCAGTTCCAACAATAACAATTTATTCGTTACGTTAAAGTCAGTAGTGGTGCTGTCAACACTAGACAAGCCGGAATAAACGCAGTTCTGATACAGACCATTCACAGTTCCAGTATTAATTACAGTGAAATAGTGGGCGACCACTCGGATGCAAGTAGCAGTTCACGACGACTGCAGAAAAACAATAAATACAACAACAGACAGACGTGTCACAGAGTCTTCCGTGCAATACTCAGTTAATTACATTAAGGCTCGTCTCTCAGGACGGCAGTCAAAGCAATCAATTACGTTACAACACATTAACAGACAGATGACAATTGATCTGAACAATTTCAATCAAACAAGTTACAACACATTTACGTTACTTAGTAAAACCAATTACGTTAATTTGTCTCCAGGTCAGTCAAACCAAAGCAAGGTAAACTACGTTAAATACACTCTGTCAGCTCAGACAGCCAAGCAACTAAACCTGACTCAACGAAGTCAATCAACAACTTCCGGGTAATTAGCAATCTCTGAGTAACTGTTCAAGGTCCTGTCAAACTTGACAGTCAAACTTAACTCACGAAGAATTTACGTTAATACTAGTCGATCACTGAGACCGCTTGACAACCACTGATTAGTAAACACGATTGCTAATCACCTCTCACTACTAAAGATGGTAATTAATTACATTAATTCAATGACACTGACTTCACAATAAATTAATACAAATCAAAACAACACCCGGGTCACGTAGACCAACACAATTACAGTAGCAAAATACAGTGCTTAACCCAAGCACTGAACAACACTCACAACCGTCACAACAAATGTTATAAAATCAATGATAATACAATTCCAATAGAGCAAACAGACTTCTTCTTCTTCTTGAGAATAGGTGCAGTTTGCATGAAGGGTTTATCCTCCCGATGAATGCACCAGGACAAATGTAGGGAGACGCGTTGACGTTTAGGAGAAGAAAATCAAAAGTGTTAGATGTGTTGGGCCGCAGAGAGAGGAGTGGCGACGAAAACAGAGGCGGACGTGAGAGGGAGACTCCCCGCACCGTAGGGCAGGGTGACGAGTTCACAGCGGGAGCTGATCCACGCACGGCATAGCGGTGTGCACAAGACGTCAACTAATATTTCACCGGAAACTTGTATATCGGAAAGCGCAAGCAGTACACATCCCAAATCACCCATGTGTCAGGAGACACCCGGCCACCAGGCGGTGCCCTCAGCTGAGACATCTTATCTGGCACCCGATAGACAAACTCCTTCACCCGCGACACCCAGACAGTGGACGAACACCACGGGATCGGAAGCACCCGGGCATCCCGATAAGGTCCCTACACCGGACCCTCACAGGGCACGACCCCATCAGTCGGGACTAGGCTTCCCCCAGACAGGGGCAACGAAGGAGGGGGAACCGCAGGGGATGCAGGCGCGGCATCGACCCCACCACTGGGCACAGGAGCCGAGGCCCCCCGGTGCACATCTTTCCGCAGCACCACGACGAGGTCCCGATCATCAGGGGCAACCCCCCACTGCGGGGACCCAACAGCAGGAGACGCAGGAGGGGGGGGGGGGCACAGGTAGCAACTTCGAAGCCCCTTACAGCTCCATCATCCACGGCGTGGGACGCAAGAGAACCATACTCTCCCACCAACTCCCAAGGCACACCACGAAAGGAAGACACACTCCGAGCCCACCGTGAACGCTTCGAGACAGGCCGCACCACATCACTCCCAGCAGGCCCCTCTGCAGGCACAGCCACCATCTGCACATCCACACAGGCCACACCCGCACCGTCCAAAAGAGTCCACAGAGGCCACATCACCCACACTGCCCGCATCTAGGGAAACAGCCTCAGAACACCGACGCGCACGCTTCTGCAATGGGATGGAAAGAGCAGAACTACAGTCGCCAACACACACAGGCTCGGCAGGCACCTCTTCCCCTGCCGAAGCCCCCCCCCTCCAAAACAGCAGAACCCGCGTCCCCGGGAGCCTACACCACATCCACAGGCGGGGGTGGGACATGAATATCCACCGGGACATCCCGCACTACATGCAGTGCAGGCGACGGCCCAACACCCACACACACCGGCTCAACAACCCCAGGGGCCACAGCAGTCATCAGACGTGTGCAGCAGACAGGCAATTAGGCACCTCAGGCACAGCACCCACTCCGTCCTCAGAACCATTTCGAACGCAATAGGGGTGGAAAATCCTATACACGAAAAACATGCACCCTACCAGTCGCTCCCACGTCGCACGCTGCAGTCAGATGACCCTTGTGACCACACCGATAACAGGTGCGCGGTTGACCCCGATACAGGCAGCGGAGCGTGTAACCCAACACGGACATCGACGACGGTACACTACACTTCAGCGACATCGTCAGGGTGCGGGAGCCGTCAAGCATACCAACACAGTGCCCGGCAAGGACCTTGTTCCAACGAACACTTAACACTGTCCCAAATCGTTCAAAACAGGAGGTTAAAAAGTCGTCCTGAAATTCGAAGGGGGCACCATTCACCGCCACAGACGTCAAAGTGACACTAAGATTCACCACCTAAACAGAACCAGCAGTATCTGGGAGAGGGTAAACACGCCCCTCACATCGCTTGAGAAACGCCTGAAAGGCAGCCAGGAGGCGGAACTTTACCACAGCACGGTTGCCCTGAAGCAGCTGGATGCCCACCAGGTCCGACAGCTGGACATGAAGCACGTCCATCAGGGTGACACCAAACAACGGATGGTCCACCGGCACCGTAAATACCAGACCAGCCAACAATGTCCTCTTCACTGGAGGGCGAGAAGTCCCCCTAAGTCAAGAAGTTGGCTAAGTCAAACGACACCCTGTCAGTGGCAAACCACCACCAGCAGGGCAAAACAGCAAATACCCAACGTAAACTCTAGCCAGGAGCGGAGAGACCTCAGGAGCGTCCGACCTGGCCGGCGGTCACCACGCAACTCCAAACAGACTTACTTTTATCATTGCTTGTCTTCTCGAACGAAAGAAAATTAAGACAACACGGAATTTTTTTTTATTTTTATAAAAAATACACAATGTACAAAACAGACACCCGCCGAAAGAACAAGTCATGAACATACACAGGACAATATAACAAAGGAAGTAAACATGGGTACACTAAACATACTCAACAAAAACCAAGAAAGAAAACACATGACACAAGGCACAAAAAGAGACAACCCAGAAACGGGCACAGTATTTACCACAAAAAACAGAACATGACATAAATAGCACACAATATAAAGAACATAAAACAGACACATCCACACAACCGTAAGTACAGAAGTACAAAAGGAGAACGCACATACAAGCCCAGCCCAACAACCCAAACACAGGTGCCTAAAAGTACAGAACAACAGGCCTCCGAAACCCCTAACAAAGAGGCAAAATTACAAAACTACATTAAACAAAAAAACAGGGAAATACAGAACATTGAAAGTCAAACAGAAATAACTGAGTACATTTCTTTTTTCTTACTTTGTTTCCTCATGCATAATAAAAAGTCATAATACAAAGGCAGAACACAAAACACAAATCAAAGAAAGAACAGATAAATAAGACAAATAGCACAAGGCAAAGTACATGGTACATAAAAAGAGACAAATAACAATCAGTAATCGCAAAAAGAACACCCATAACACAGGAACAGTAGTACATGAAAGAGGGGGGGGGGGGGAACAAAACATAAACCCGGGCACCCCAACCCCCACACAGAAAATCACAAAATACAGAAGAGGCACGCTCCAAAGACATAGGAGCAAACAAGCACACATACCATAAAGAACAAAAATGCACAAAACATACAACCCATACAAGGCAAACAAAAAGGCCCACGCAGGAGCCAGGGAAATCATAAAAACCACACCCACACACAAGCACACCAAAACGAACACACACCCACAGGAGAAACCACAACAGAAACAAAACAACCACACACATATACCCCGCCCATCCCCCGCCGAGGAGGCCCATCGGAGGACTGGGGACCGAAGACAAACCGGAACAAGACCCACCCAACCAACCCACATCCAACATCCACGAGCCCAACCCACGACCAATCACTCAAAAGCAGCCCCACGAACATACGCACCAGTAAACCAACCACAAAAATCATCCGGAAAAGCATGCTGCAGCCACCACCAGGTGAACCGTAAGTGTCCTCTCAAAAACCCCAAAACCCTATCAACCCCGTAACCCTCCCTCCGGCCAACCCACACACAATACACATAGTCAGCGACAAGAAGACATAGAATATTACGCACCTGTCGAGAGCCCCGCTGAAAAGACAAAAACAAAAACGGCAAAAAACCACCCCGACATCCCGGCCCACAAACCACGGCCAACACAGCACGAAACCAATCAAGCAAACCACTCAACCTCTCACAAAAATATAAAACATGTAACTGAGTCTCGGGCAAACCACAGTGGACACATGCGTCAGAGCCACGCAAACCCAGCATGCAAAACCGGTCATTTGTCGCCAACGACAAATGCAACATGCGAAACAACAACTCCCGCTGCTGCGGTACCAAAAACCGCGCCCCTAACGCCGCCCACACCTCCCCCAATCCCAACACGGGAATAAAGTCTCCACCCGCGGGTGAACACGACAAAAGAGAACCCCATAAATCGCCTTCACCGAAAGAGACATATAACCCGGACAATGACAGACAGCCCGAAGAATGTCTACCACCCAGGAGTAAACAGGAGGGGTACAAAAGGCCACCTCCCGACAAACACCGCAATCCACCAAACAACTAAACCGGACCGAACAATAAAAAATACACAATGTATTGAGCCCCCCACCCAACACTAAACCCTGATGCAACGAGACCCAGAACAACGCCCGAGCCCTGATAAACACATCAGGAATTCCAACCCCACCTTCCCGCACAGCTAACACCAACGTCGAGCGACGAACCAGGTGGTAACGACCACACCACACGTACCTATAAACCTGACGTTCCAACCCCAGAGCCAGCAGGCGATCTAGGGGGAAACACCGAGCCACGAACCAGACATGTGACAGAACTTTACAAGTAACAAGCAACGCCCGCTGATAAATTGTCAACGGGCGCGCAGCCAACAACCCAACCGCAACACCAACATTACGAGAAACCGCACCCCAATTAAATTCCAAAGATCTCTCGTAAGAAGCGAACCAGGTGATCCCCAGAACACGCAGAGAGGACCCCACCGGAAACCAAGACCCCTCCCACACAAGGCGAGAGGACAACCCACCGATACCCATAAGACCAGAGTTGGCACGTTTGACCTGGGCCCCAGTGGCCAACTCAAACCTCTCAACCACGACCTGGACAGCCCTAAAAGAACCAGCAGAGGCCACGAACAGGATGGTATCATCCGCATAACCTCAGATGGGTAACCGAAGATCAGAAGGCAGCCGGGGGGGACGGATCAACGCACAAGCCTTGACCGCCCGAAAAAATAGGCTCCTGAAAGAGCACAAAGGAGCATGGAAAGCGGACAACCCTGCCTCACCGAATGGCGTACAGGGAAAGGAGCACTCAAGAACCCATTGATGCAAACCCGACTGCAACACTGAGCGTACAACATACGCACCCAATGAACAAAGGCGGAAAACCAAGCCGCTCTAACACACGAAAAACAAAAGTTAACGACACACGGTCGAAAGCCTTAGACCAATCCAGGCAAAGCATCGCTGCCGACAAATGCGAGAGCCCGACACGTACAGAAGCACATCCCAAAATAACGCATTGCACTGCAGCAACGAGCGACCTTGAACACCACAAAACTGTTCCACAGAAACAACAGACGCAACAACACGGCGACACCGACCAGCTAAAATCTTGGGCAGGATCTTATAGTCCACATTCAACAAAGTAATGGGCCTCCAGTTCGAGAAGAACCGCAAATCGCCCAGCTTTGGGAGCAGCCGCACAATCGCAGCGCACTGAGACATAGGCAGAACGCACCCCCGAAGGCAAGTCCGGACCACCTCCAAAAGAACATCACCCAACACATCCCAAAAGGCAACATAAAACTCGACAGGAAGACCATCCGAGCCCGGCACCTTCCCGGAACGAAACGACCTCACCACATCGAAAAACTCCCCCAACGAAACATCTTCCTCCAAACCAACACAATCAGCAGCAGACAACCCCGGAGCACAACCACCCAAGAAACCTTCCGCAATCGCATCGTCCCCTACCACGTCCCCATAGAGCGCAACCAACTCCTGCCGCACATAATGCAACACACCACCGGTGTCCGAAATAACGGACCCATCCTACCATTGCAAAGTTGTAAAAAGAACACCGTCCCGCGCAGCCTTCACCTTCCCTAAAAGAAAAGGAGAGAGCCGTTCCCCGTCAACACGTTCACTCACACGAGCACGCACACGAACACCCTCGGCCCACTCATTCCGCAAACCACAAATACGCTCCTTACGCTCCGCAATCTCCCCAAAACAGTCTATCCCAGCATTGTACCACACATACAACCGCGAAAGCCTCGCCTGGAACAACCGCAGCAACCCAAACCTTCCAGCAGCCTCACGTTTGGCAGCCATCCGAAAAAACAACCGACATTGCTCCTTACACCACTCCCACCAATCTAAAACAAAAGGAAATTCACACTGCCAGGCGAGAACCCCGACCCACCAAACCCGAAACTGCCCACAAACCCTCGGAGAACGCAACAACCCACAATTCAGCTTCCACCACCCCGCGCCGACCCGCACCTGACTGGGCACACCAACCCGGACCACCACGAGACTATGGTCCGAGAAAGCAACCGGGACAGTGTGGAAAGCAAACATAGAACACCCTCCGCCAGTAACATACACCCGATCAATCCGCGAACGCGCCCCATGCGCAGCAAAAGTAAAGGACAACTCGCCCCCAAAGAGCACAGCAGCATCCTTGAAACCGCAAGAACGCACCACCTCCAGCAGCGCACCCGAGACATTCTGCGGGCGGGCGCTACTACAGTCCCGTGCACTCGTCACACAATTAAAATCGCCACCAAAAACCATACTCCGCGTATCATGACGCAGGAAAGGGAGAAGCCCCACCCGAAAAAACTCCTCCCGTTCCCGACGGCGCGCCACCCCCGAGGGGGCGTACACCGTCAGGAACGAAGAACGACCCCCAAAAACTCAACCCTCACAAACAAAACCCGCCCATCCTCATCCATCTCCGTGTGAAGCACGGAGAAGGAAGCACTCCTAGAAAATAACATAAGCGTCCCCCCAAAGGACGTCCTCGGCGGATTGAGCACAACATGAAAATGCGCACTTAAACACTGCAGCACAGACACCTCACGAACATTATGCTCCTGGATCAGAGCCACATCCCCACGCTGCTCCTGCAGAACATCCAACAGGCCCAACTGGACCCCAAGATCATTTAAACCTCGAACATTCAAAGACGCACATACAACAAAGGGCGCCATCGGGAGAACCTCAGGACACCCCCAACCCAACGCGTCCCCCAGGGGACACAACCGCACCCACAGCGAAAGCCACATCCACACCACCAGGCTCAACCCCCTGCCGCACCCCGGAAGACGACCGGCCAGGAACCGCCTTCAAAATCACAGGAGAGACACCATGCGAAGAGGGCGCCCCAGGCGTCGAGGACACCATCCACAGTTTCTCCACTGCCTCCTCCACCTCGAGCCCGACACCACGCTCAACGCCCCGCTCATCCCCAGATCCCGCTTCCGAAGGGGGAGGAGGAACCACTGGAGAAGCGGAGGGAGGAGCACCAGCCAAAGCCACACCACCCGAAGCCTCGATCTTTTTCCCAGGGGGTCCCCCTGCTGTGCGACCGATCCCTTGGAGCGCGCTTCCGTCGAGGAACAGAAGAGCCCAATGCAACCACAGGAGGTACAGCACAAGCGACAGCAGGCGGCTGTGCCACGGCACCAGCATCAGGAACACCGCAGGGCTGGCCGTCAGGAGACACAGTATCAACACCGCCCCTGGCCTCGGGAAGCACACCGGCCACTGCACACGGGCTGCCTTCCGGCACCACACCACACACGTCGGATTCCAAGGAGACACTCGGGTCGCGATGTACCTCCACCGCCACCAGCATAGGCGCACCCGAAGCAGGAGCAGCGAGACCAGCAGAGTCAACAGACAGAGCAGAGGACCCAGCAGCAGACGGAGAGGTAGGGACAGCAGGGGACGACGCCTCCAGAGGCACACCCACAGAGCCCGGGCCCACTGGGGGCGCCCCAGCCTCCGGCAGAAGTGGAAAATCATCCGCATGGAATACCGACGGGTCCTCCGGGCGAGGGGCACGGCAAGCTGCAGCGAAATGGCCCACCTCACCACACCGGAAACAGGAGCGAGTCTGCCCCTGGTAAAACACACGCACATTAAACCCACACACAGCCACCCGAGAGGGAATAGCCCCAGAAAGCCGCATGCACAAAGTACGCGCACCCATACGTTGCCCCTTCAGGCGCCCACTAAGCAGACAGGTATGACGCTGCCCCACCACTTCACCATATTGACGGAACGCGGCGGACAGCTGATCCTCAGGAAACTGCACTGGCGCACCATGAACGCTAACATACATCAGGGGGCCCCACCGATCGGAAACCTCCACCGTCACAGCAGAACCTGGAAGTACATGCGGCTGTGTACCCCAGCGGCGCACAAACAGCTGATACACCTTCGCCGAGGAGAATGTTACCGCCACCCGGGTAGGGGAAAGTTTCTCTACACCGTAGAGATCATGGTACTCCACATGCATGACGTCCATAAGGGCAACCTCCACCAAGGGCCAGTCAACGGGGGCCGAGAAATCAAGCCGGGCAGTGTCGACCCGGCGAACACGGCCACCACTAGCCGACTCCATAACACCAGCCAGGCCCCGGCCAATGGCCGCACCACACCGTCAACAAGACGACCACCACGCAACAGCTACAGGTCAACACTGACAGCCCGGGCCGAACGTCAGCGCCCTCCGGTAGCAGAGCGGCGAATCCCCTACACGGAAATGGTTGAACACAAACAAGATGATGGTATAATTAAACCACACTAAATCTCAACACAACTAACATAAACCACACAAATACTAAATGTGTAACAAAGTGTAAGATAACAATCACACTAGGGTCAAGTTACAGTTATCACACAGATTAGCTGTAATAGTCCTTTACCTATCGTGCTTCCTCGGTAATTGAACTCCTCCCCGTATTGGGATTATGAAGAATAGCACACCGGTCGGCTGACTTGATTCAGCACAAGGAATTAATGCATGTTAGACGAATGATACAAAATATACATAGTTTGAGTACTCACTTTGAATTTATTACCGGTATCTTCCCCAATCCACACTACAATCACACTCACTATGACCCCGCTGTTGATTGAAGATCATACACCACAGAGGCAGTCTGGGTTAGAGTGTACAGGGGGCTACAAGGGTGATGGTACAGTGAGGTGGGGTGGAGGTGGCGCTCGGGCAGATGAGGTAGCGAGCCTCTGGGACCACACGGGCTAGAATCGCCTGTCTCCCAGGATACTGGTGAAGACAGGGGTGTGTTTGGGTGCACACTGGTGAGAATAGCACTAGTGTGCTTTGCTATAGGCACACTGATAACACGCTGATGGGACGAAGATGGCCACCACGTGATAAGCAAACGAGGTGGGTAGCACAATGAACGAAATAAACAGCGTCCACACAATCCCCAATTTTCGCATTAAATCACTCAGAATTTTAACTCAAACACTTGGAACCGTATTCTTAGAGTAAACTGTAAACCCTGTACACAGTTTACTTAGCGATATGGTGATGGATCGCCTTTACTTTCGCCGACGATCACCGATACAACTGGCTACAGTTCTGTTGCTTCTGCAGCGATCACGTGTGGCAGGGAGTGTACTTCCTTGTATCTTTCTAGTAATATATATATATATTACTCGAAATCCAGTAACCTGCCCCCAGCGGTTACCGGATTTGACAATAATGCTTAGACAGAATAGATATACTTGAGCTTGCAGAACTATGCTGTAGACAAGAGAAATACCCGGTTTTTGGCCGAAACAGGATATCACGTCTACACAGCACAGCAACGCTCCTCGGAATGAGGTGCCGTGGGCGGGAATGGAACCATCGGTGTTCCCCTAGTCTTTTGAGACGGCCAATCAGGTGCCAGCATCCTAGAGGCCCATGGTGCTGCGACCATTGAGTAAGCGTGTAAGCGTCACCCTGCCGGTGACGCTTACACGTCGGCAAGGGGGAAAACCGTTGAGACACTTAGCTCACAGTGCCTGGCTTCCTTTCCTGTATCTGGGCAGCCAGAACTAAAATTTATGCTAATCCTGTAACTATTTATCCAGAAATGCAACAACGACTATCGCGAGTTTTCTGGGCAGCTGAGGGTGTCTGCTTTCCAAAGACACCCAATTACGACCTTCTAGCTGCTATAACAAGAAAGTTACTATTTTGTGCACTCTGAAATTTCCCAAGTCAAAATGGCAATTTGCTTCTTCTATCAACCATGTGTAAGGTAGTCAGAGGGTCAACCTCTGACATAGTGTACCTCTGTTCAGTTACTTTATATTTTCTAAGGTATGGTAATTATGCTTACAAACTGCATATGATCTATCACACCAATGTCTGTAAATCATAAGAAAAACTACAACCTAATGCATGATGTAAATCAAAACATTAGTCTAGTTTCTTCATATATTATTACATAGACATATAACATTGTTTGTATGTTATTCCAAATTAGGTACTAATTTGAGGTTCCTGGTGAGTACCTCCTTGTTCTATTACCATCCATACCATCCTGGCGAGTTCCTCCTTGTTCTATTGCTATCCATACCTCCCGGGCGAGTACCCTACTTGTACCATAACCATTCATAACTGCCTGGCGAATACATCCTTGCCCCATGATCATCCATACCTGCATATTTAAAATTGCTGACCAACATAAATACCAATTAACTAAAACATTAAATTTCCCGTGTAAATTCATCACATTATATGCCTACTGGTCAATTTGCATATACTGACTGTTTATCTAATTAATCATAGCCTCCATTTGCATACTTCACCATTTGCATACTACATGTGCTTTTGTAGGTAATCTGTTCTCCTCTGGTGTGCAAATTCGCCTATGTTAATGAACCTTTGCTATTTAAAATTTTGAACAGCCTCATTAATAGCATGATAATACATACCTTCATCAGTTGGATAAGCTGAGGACAGATTAGCTGGAAACAGGTAGGCCGTAGCAGCCATCACAATAAACAGCCGCAACACAGCAGACGTCGTCACCAAACTCTGCCTCTTCCTCGCCCTGTTAATCCTGACTTTCTTGTGTGATTTTCTGTGGCCATTGTGGTGTTGACTCATCATTGGCTCTCGCCACAACTGCTGCTGCTGTAGAGTACTTATGGGTGTGCAGCTTCTTCCTCTGATGCTGCTGCTGATCTCAGGTACTCCTCTGGCTGCTGATCTTGCTACAGCTACTGTCTTCGTCAGATACTGCTCCTGCTCCTAGCAATGCTCTTCACTGTAATAGAAAAGAAATAAAATATTGCAATTAAAATCAAATTTGTATATAAAATCCAAATGCTTAAGTTATTGCCATGCAATAAGGTATGCATTTAATTTAAATCTTTATTTCTCATTTCTTGGCTGGAACCATTTAAACCTTCCTATCAAGTTCCACTTTGTGCTATGACCATCCATACCTGCCTCTGAGTACATCCTTGCATCATGACCATCTATACCTGCCTGGTGAGTACATTTTACATCAGGACCATCCATACCTGTCGAGAAAAAAATGACCTACCTCTATAATCCTAGTTACAATATGCAGATAATTGCGCTGCGGTTCTTGTACTAACCTATTAACCAATACTAACACAAATTAATTTAATAACTCATTCAAAGAAAACGAGATTATAGTGGAATTTTCCTTTAAACGTGGGATATATCTCACCCATCACAACAAAATATATTAATAAAATATTAATAATCGCTAAAAACTTCCAGTTCAGTGTTAAAATTAATAACAAACTGTTCCCTGTAACTGGATCAAATAAATTTACCAGTAAAATTAACGCCGCTCTTCCTTCGTCCAAAAATGGGCAGAATTTAGCTGGTTCCAATAACGTGACTGAGCCAGGGAAGGAGAGCGGCGGCCACTGTGAAATGAACACTGCTCTCGTGATTTAGTAAAAAATAGCAGCTACGTTTATGCTCGTGAACCCGAGCAATCTAGACGTTCTTCAGCTCCCGCGACCTCAAATAACGGAAGTACCTCGTTTCCGGCTGTGTAAAAAACTAATATTATTTTGTAGGGGCCCTAGAATATTATTTAAATGGAACCGGTGATGAGGCAGGCGAACACCCAAAACCGGGTGAGCCTCTCACAGTCTAGAAATATTCTTAATACTAATAATTTAAATGCGCCATATCTGTGTAGGAAGTAAAGTTGCAGTTGTTAGATTGTATTCGTTCGGCAGATCTGTGGTCACCTGGGAATTAAGCGTCAGTAACCTGTCGTCACTAGGGAACAGACACCATAGCCACGAGGCTTATTCCTGGCACTCTGGTCACGTGTCCCTCTGATATCCACACTGAAGTCTTCAAACAGCTAAGGCCTTCGTGTACAAACTAACCCCAGTGCAAAAATAAACTAACCTTAATACACACAGAAATCACACTAGCATGATGCATTAAATGAACTTGTCCACAAGGGCCGTGATGAGGGACCGAACCCACGTCTGAGAGGATCCTAGACGCGCCTTTATCGACTAAGCCACGACATGGTAAAAGAATTACAACCGGGAGTTCCACCTGGCCTCACACGGATCCTGCAGTCCCTCCGAGACACAAACCAGGGTTTTACACAAATCCCCCATGAACTCGGGCTCAGTCAATAAGCTGTTCTACCTCTTCGCCCTTATTTGATTACACTCAGAAATCACAATAGCGTGATGAGGCCAAGTGGAACGCCCGGTTGCAATTATTTTACCATGTCGTGGCCTAGTCGATTAAGGCGCGTCTGGGATCCTCTCAGACACAGGTTCGAACCCTCATCACAGCTATTGTGGATTTGTTAACTTTAACCTTAGTAAAAATTTGCTATGAATCAATTGATAGGTTACTTTAATTAATTAACCCCCAAATTGTGTTGGGATATGACTTATGGGAGATTTTAAATCCATACTGTCCGCTCAATTAAACATACAGTCTACTAAGCTAAGGAAAGAATTATTAATTAAATCAATTATACACCATAAATAAAATTACATTAAATTAAATAATTTAAAAAAAATAATAATAATAATCAGGGGAAAGCGCCAAGCCATTACGACTTTATATAGCTGGGAAGGGGTCAGGATAAGGATTTGGGATGGGACGGGGGGAAAGTAATGGTGCCCAACCACTTGGAAGGTCGGGGATTGAATGCCGACCTGCATGAAGCGAGACCCACAATACCTGCCTGGCGAGTACATCCTTGCACCATGACCATCCATAACTTTCTGGCAACAATGTTGTATCCACATTATTTTGTAAACATTAGTTAGTCTCTCTCTCTCAACGTACCGGCAGCGTAAGTAGTGGATGGAGCGTGAGGAAGAGTATGTAAGTGGCAAATGGATTGGAGCCAGTGGGTGGGAGACACTCTGGGTGAGCGGTCAGGGAGGAAGGCAAGGTGTGGCTACACAGGACTCCAGTAGAGGCAGCGAGTCACAGACATGACCTCAAGTGCAATATGAGACGGTCATTGTTAGACCTCATTTATTGTGAGAACACGGTTGACATGTTTACCGGAAGTGGTTTGGGAAGGCTCGATAGTTAGAGGAGGTTGAATAGAAGAGACGCCAGCAATGTGGCATATTTCATTCTGCAGAGGGCCATGATGCTGGTGATGTGGACCTGGTATGGTGAGGACCATGATGCTGGTAGTGTGGACCTGGTATTATGAGGACCATGATGCTGGTGGTGGTGTGGACCTGGTATGGTGAGGACCATGATGCTGGTGGTGGTGTGGACCTGGTATGGTGAGGACCGTAATGCTGGTGGTGTGGACCTGGTATGGTGAGGACCATGATGCTGGTGGTGTGGACCTGGTATGGTGAGGATCATGATGCTGGTGGTGGTGTGGACCTGGTATGGTGAGGATCATGATGCTGGTGGTGGTGTGGACCTGGTATGGTGAGGACCATGATGCTGCTGGTGGTGTGGACCTGGTATGGTGAGGACCATGATGCTGGTGGTGTGGACCTGGTATGGTGAGGACCGTAATGCTGGTGGTGTGGACCTGGTATGGTGAGGACCATGATGCTGCTGGTGGTGTGGACCTGGTATGGTGAGGACCATGATGCTGCTGGTGGTGTGGACCTGGTATGGTGAGGACCTTGATGCTGGTGGTGTGGACCTGGTATGGACTCAGCCGGGTTAGCTGCGTATTGGTTCAACATGTCCAAGTGGTCGCGACTCACACTCATCAAGCAGCCAGCCGATGTCCCGTGGTGAACTTTGTGAGTGGTTGGTTGTGAGTGTGAGTGACTGATATTTGGCTGGTGATTTGGCTGGAGAGAGTTGAGGTGGTCTCCGGAGAGTGGATATTTAGAGAAGGGTAATTAGGATTTAGGCTATGACCAGCGGTGGCTGGTGTAGATCTGGGTTTGTGGGTTGGTGTATCAACTTGTGATATATATTGTGTATATTGTTCAAATGCAGAATATTTATACCTAGTGGCGTTTAGTTAACCCGTGATCCCTTGCCACTTTGGAGGCCTTGGTATATGAGGCTGGTGCAGGTAATAATGATATTGGTGCTTATATATACATCACTGTTAATGATATAATGTTAAAGTAGACATTCAGCCCATCCTCTTGTGGTGGTAGTACTTATAGTAACGATGAGGACCACAGTACATATACCGACGTGCAACACAAATAGAAAGTAGAAATAGGTAGTACTGAATTTGGACAAACCTGAAAAGTTTTTCTATTTAAGTCTAACTAAAGTTACCAGACCTAACCTTCCTAGGCCTCATACACGATATCTGAGGCCTAATATAGTACATATGTGTGCTACACTAGGCCCAGGTATATTTTAGTTAGTTTTTTAGCTTCTTTTATCGGACTATATGCTATATTACTATATTGTAAAATATTGAAAAACTGAGCATAAATAGTTAGTAAAGTGGTTTAGCCCCCACAACTTCCTCCTTTCACAATGAGCACCCATATATTCCTGGTGAGTTACTCCTTGTACAATGACCATCCAAACCTGCCTGGCCAGTTCCGCCTTGTACAATGATCATCCAACCCTGCCTGGCCAGTTCCGCCTTGTACAATGACCATCCAAACCTGCCTGGCCAGTTCCGCCGTGTACAATGATCATCCAAACCTGCCTGGCCAGTTCCGCCGTGTACAATGATCATCCAAACCTGCCTGGCCAGTTCCGCCGTGTACAATGATCATCCAAACCTGCCTGGCCAGTTCCGCCTTGTACAATGACCATCCAAACCTGCCTGGCCAGTTCCGCCTTGTACAATGACCATCCAAACCTGCCTGGCCAGTTCCGCCTTGTACAATGACCATCCAAACCTGCCTGGCCAGTTCCGCCTTGTACAATGACCATCCAAACCCTCCTGGCCAGTTCCGCCTTGTACAATGACCATCCAAACCTGCCTGGCCAGTTCCGCCTTGTACAATGACCATCCAAACCTGCCTGGCCAGTTCCGCCTTGTACAATGACCATCCAAACCTTCCTGGCCAGTTCCGCCTTGTACAATGACCAGCCAAACCTACCTGACGAGTACCCTACTAGTGCCATGACCATCCATACCTTGCTGGCGGGTTCCCAATTTGTACCATGACCTGGTACAAATTGGGGCTGGTTTGTGCCTCACTGCCGCACTATCATCCATACCATCGTCACGAGTGCTTCGCTACCACATGACCATTGTAAGGAAGAAGCCTGTTTCGTAATGCATATTGAACTTGTGTCAGGAGAATGCAGTGATCAATAAAACTCTGTGTCTCAAGAGGGGAACATTCAAAATTCCCGTCAGTACAATGGCTAGTTCTGCACTCTCACAGTGCAGAGTCACAGTGTGAGAACGTTCCCCTCTATAGAGATATAAATAAATATCTAAGAAGGCACCTAAATAGTCCGAAGTAGATGTTATGACATGAAAGCATTTTCTATAATCTGTGGTAAATGTAGAAAACTCAATGTGACAAAATATGAAATTAGAGGAAAAAGTTAAAAAAAAAGTAATTTTAGCACACTGGTAATTGAAAGAAAGCGTGGACGGCTCGTTGACTGTGGTGGCTGGCGTGTTGCAGAGGGACCTCCGTATGGTCACCCTCCGCACCGGGTTCTCCCCGCTGTCGTTGGTAGCTTGGTGCGGTGACGTTGTTTAACATATCTGTAGTGCTCTTTTATGTGATAGTTAGGTGTAGGATGTACTCTTTTGTTTTTACATGGCCCAGTGGCGGCTGGCAATAATTGTTGACTGTTCCATCCATTCTAGAGATTGTGTTAACTTGAATTGAGGTTCATTCTTATGCACCTGTCATATTATTACCTGTTATTGAAGTTGCTGTATCACATTACTAACTATCAAGAACCTTATTTACGTATGTGAAGTGCTGTTAGAATATATGAATTGGGCATACCGAGTTGTGGAAAGATTACAAAGTAATCCATTCCATTCACCTGGACATCCACAGTGTGGATGGCAATTTATATTACAAATTAATATAACTTATGTGCCTATATCCCAGATTTTGTGGGACCATTAGTCAAAGTTAATACCAAGTCTTTTAAATAACACCTCAATTGCAATAGTGATTGTGTAAAGCAACTTTAGGACCTATAAATAAAACTCTTTGGTAATTATGGAAACAATTATTTTCCTTTGTATCCCATAATATTGTTGGGCCCCTAGGAGAGGGAGGTGTATTTTCACTCTCAGGTACGTTTGATATATTATTTACAATTATGACTATTATAAAGCAGACTCTGGAGTTCTTTCAGATATTATGCAGTAAAGGACGGGTTTCCATAGTTTGTTCTTCAGTGTATGGCTTAAAAGCTGGTGGCCTTACATGGCAGTTTATGGTGCCCCCTTTTGGGTATCTTATGTGGTACCCATTAGCACATTAGGTGCCCTTACGTGGACTGGTAAGTCCATGTAAGCATTGGCCAGTAGGGTTACGCTACCACATTTCTTATTTGTATGTCAATCTCGGTGACAGATCGTAATGAATCACTTTGTGAAAATTCCTTGCCGAACTCCCATGCCGTTTTGCGTCATATGGGAAAAAAATTATTACTGGATATTTATGACTTGCTAACCTTAGTTTAGTGTGCGGTGTGCAGCATAAATCATGAGTTTATCTTACCTAACCAAGGGTCTAGTACACGGTGCCTACTCAAAATCATTATCCTCAAGCAAATTTTCTTGCCTAGCACATACTTTGAGTAAATCTTCTGTGTATTGAGGAAGGATTGGTAAATCTCGATTGAATTTTATGCTAACTAACTTAATTTTTTTTTAATATGTGGCAAATGTGAGGTAATGAGTTTCTGATTAGAAAATCTGTACATATCGCCTCCATAAAAAATTATGGGTAGACATATTTAAATTTTTCTATAAAGTTAGAAATTAAGTGAGATGATCATTATACTTGGCCTTACTGTTCCGTTCAACCAGTAAACTATTCAAACTACTAATTGAAGCTGCTCTGACCGCACGGCCTCTATCTTTGTTTACTGGTGATCTATATTACAAATCAGCGGCAGTCCTAGTGTGGTGTTCTTCTTTTCAACACCCGAGATTCTCCTGGGAAGAGGATTCTTCTTCTAGCATGTTTACACTATCACAAGAAAATCACCCGAACTCACCTTTAGTTATGCCAGATAATATATCTTAAGCTGGTGACTGGAAACCAAAACCACGAGCTTAGTCTTACATATTCTCGAAGCTAATGCACCAAGCCTTAGTGCTATACTAAATGAAGGTAAGAGCCAAATTGAGTTAGGGCCTCTATTAATAGTGAATCACATTCATTTTAGTATGATAGCCATTGGATACTGGTAGATATAGCCCTTCCAGTCATATTGTTTATTTTGTAGCAATTATATTCGAGCTGGACTTTATTCTACGTTTTATCGTCAAGTTATTTTTTCCTTTGGCCGCCCTGGGGGGGATGTGTAATGCTCGATTAAAGTTATAATTCTCGGTCAGACTTTAACCTGGCTGTGGTGAAGGATAGGTAACTATAAAGGTGTACCAGCTTTATATATTCCTTTTATGTTCCACATGTTCGGTTGTTACCATCGCGGAACAGGGAACTAACTTGATTGTAAAGTTTTTCCTATAAAAAGAATAATCGTATTTTAAGTCTTACTCAATTACGAAATTTGGTATAATATTTTCTCTTAAGAGGCATATTTATTATATTAATAGATATAATTTTTTTTATTTTTTATTGGAAGGCTAGTCGAATGCGACCCCTTAATAGTTTTTGTATTAACACAGTTTGGTACATCTGCATTTGTGCAGCTACCCTAGACAATATAAACGGAAGTATAGGAGTGTTAAAAAGATGTTACGTGATGCTAAAAATTCCCATCACACAGGATGGTTTGTCATACAAAGGCATGTGATAAGTAATCTGCACTGGCAAACTCTGGGTGCATTATGAGGATATCATCATGAACACAAGAGTGAATAAGGTAGCAGTGATACTGAACGTCTCCATCTCGCAGGAAAGTTAGTCATAAAAGGGCCATATGTTCAGTAGCCTGCACTGGCAAATTTTCGGTGCAATATGAGGATATCCTCAAGAACTCGAGAGTGATTAAAAATTGCAAAGTTCCAGGTACCTCATACCAATGAGTCTGATAACTGGGCATTCCAGAGATTGCACCTGGAGTGCTGAGGATTGGGAGATTCGTCAGCTGCAGCCACCTGCCACAGGTAACGGTAACTCAACCTGATCCTGGTAACCACTGTGTCGCACAGTCTGGTGGACGTTTGTGCTGCCCATAAATTTAGGTTTCAGATCTGAACAAATCATACCTTTTTATATTAGGGCTTTCAGGTCGTTGGGAGTCAGTAATTTTTTTCCTATCAGACCTGAGTGTCTGGAACAATAGTTTTGACAGCAGAGATGGGGGATACCTAGGTCTAATTCAACTTTATCTTTGTTACACGCTAATTTGGCTGCAATATCTGTCTCATTATGATGGATTATATAAATGTGTGATGGTATCCATACAAATGAGATTCGAAACCCTTTACTCTGTGCAGCAATTAGGTCAATTATAATTGCTAGTATGAGATTGTTGCTGTCGATCTTCCAGGAGAAGTTTTCGATTGCTTGAAAAGAAGACTTTGAATCATAAAATATTATTGCTCCTATGTTTCTTAATGTTCTGGTAGCTAGTTGTAGTGCCGCTAGTTTTGTTTGTGTTGGGGTCAGCCAGTTGTTTAACCTGACACCGATAGTCTGTGTGCAAATATCATTTCTATAGAACCTATATGCTACTGCAGTCAGTCCAGTAGAAGATTGGACTGTACCGTCGGTATAGACACAGTACTCGTGAGATCTTAAATGTTCTATGGAGGAGGCAATTGTTTTAAGAAGAGCAAGATTCTCATTACCTTTCTTGGTGACGGGTGTGTATGATATTTGAATGGTGGGGTACAGATAAAGAGGAATATCAGAGACAGGTAGATTGCACTTAAACGGAATGTTGAGTTTGATGAGATAATAGGCAATTTTACTTGGCCATTTGTCATAAAAGGAGTGAATTTGTATGTTGGCACCAGACAATAGGGTGTTTACAGCACTGAATAGTTTGTCTCTGAGCAATGCAGGAGATGTAGGGTCTCTCGTGACTTTAGGGTAAAAGGTAGTGTTGACTTGCATGATACTCTCTAGTATGGTTGGAAGTTTCAGTTCTTCCCTCATGTTGATGATTCTTGTGCATCTTGGGGCATCAAGAATTATCCTCATGGCTTCATTCTGTACTACTTCAAGTTTGTCCAACACGGAGGCGGGGAAGTTAATTAGGTGCAAGGCATGATAATACACTAGAGATCTAACAAATACCATATAGAATAATCTAGCATATTTATTATTGATACAAATATTCTTACCAGTAAGTGTTTTCAGTGGCTTAAGTCTTTCTTTTAACCTACGATGTAGATCGTTTACAATGTCACTGTTAATACCAACTCCAAGGTATTTGTGCTGCCAACGGGTTTCAATATTCTGGTTATTGACCTTGAAAGTTAGAGGGACACGAATTTTCTCATGGGGATGGAGAGCTCTGGATTTAGTTATATAGATAACAAGATCACATATAATGCTTTTCACAGCAAGTGAATCAAGTAGAACTTGCAGTCTAGTTTGAGTATTTCCAACAATGAATATGTCATCAGCATAACAGATGATGGCTTCGTCAGGTAGTGTGGGAATATCAATTGTTAATTTATGTATCAGAACAGTGTTGGGCTAAGCACTCCACCCTGGGGAGTACCCAACTCAAAGAGTGCACAATGTTTACTTTTGACCCCCTTGGGAAGGACTGAGGCGGTTCTATTACTCAGGTAATATCAGCAGTCCTGAGCCATATCAGCCATATCAGCAGTCTTCCCTTATCTCCAAACGAAGAAAGAAGACACCTCCTGAAGACAGACTATCTCTACCTGAATGAAGAAGCACCGCTACTGCCGCCTTTCTGACCCGTCTCCCAGCCTAGTCAGATGTTGGGTTGTTTTCAGCATCGACCAAAAACACGCAGCTGGGTCAAGCCGTGACACTTTCTCTTCAACTTCAGCTTTTCCTCTCACCGACTTCTCTTCAGCTGTCCCCATTTCAAGGCTCGCCCCATGGGCATCTTCTCCTGTATTATTGGATTGGATTGGATTATTTTAATATTATTTCTGTTTGCTGTATCAAAAGCAGTTTGGAGGTCAATAAATGCCGCCTGAGAGCATGGCCCCTCTGTAATAAAATATTCAGCAAAGCAAGTTTGTGTACTTCTTCCAAGAAAGAAATCATTCAGGTTAGGAGCCAGGTGGGGCCTAATTCGAAACATTAGTCTGTTGAGTATAATCTTCTCAAGAACTTTACACTTGCACGATGTCAGAGAGATGGGTCTGAATTTTTGTGAATTAGGCGCTTGGGTATGGGTATTATGAGTCCCTGTGTCCAACGGTCAGGTAAGACACCCTGCCTTAGACTTTGAGTAAACAATTCTAGCAAAGGGCTGTTTGGCAACTCAGCAAGTATTCTCATGGTATTGTATGTTATGCCATCCTCTCCAGAAGAGGTATATCTTGAGGTTATCTTGAGATGATTTCGGGGCTTCAGTGTCCCCACGGCCCGGTCCTTGATCAGGCCTCCACCCCCAGGAAGCAGCCCGTCACAGCTGACTAACTCCCAGGTACTACTTTACTGCTAGGTAACCGGGACAACAGGGTGAAAGAAACTCTGCCCATTGTTTCTCGCCGGCGCCCGGGATCGAACCCGGGACCACAGGATCACACCTTACTTTTAGTAAGGAGGTAGCCTTACTTTTCTTGAGTGCATTTTTTATTTCAGCGGTGGTTATGTCATAGTTATCATCTGGCCCTATTTCACTTCAATATTTCAATATTGAAGTTACGATTTATTTTGATACTAGCCAGACGGTGTTGTACATCTTGGGGCAGACTGCTTATACTGGCAGTGCTCGCATATTGTTGAAGCAGCATGTCGGCATAGTCTACAGGTGAATGGTGATCAAGTTGACGACTTCTAGGATGAGAAATCCTTTTAATTAATTTTATTCCATATTTGGGATTAGGATGTTGCCTGGCAAAAACTGTCCACAGTGCTGGTTATACACCTGTTCCTTTAGATCTCTAAACTCTCGGCTGGCATTAAGAAATGTGTTGAGGGTGTCAGCTTTTTGTGTGTTTTATACTGCTCAGCTTAAGTGAGAACTCTGTCATGCAGGGACTTAAGGTGTGAGTCAGTGAACCACCTCAATCCCTTCCTCGCTGTTTTGGGTCTTGTGGATTTTACAATATTGTCATAAAAATCGGTAACTTCAGTGACCAGGTCCTCATAGGTCTTCACTTCAGTAACCAAGTCCTCATAGGTCCTCACTTCAGTGACCAGGTCCTCATAGGTCCTCACTTCAGTGACCAGGTCCTCACTTCAGTGACCAGGTCCTCATAGGTCCTCACTTCAGTGACCAGGTCCTCACTTCAGTGACCAGGTCCTCATAGGTCTTCACTTCAGTAACCAGGCCCAGCAATGACGGTAGTAAAACAGTAGGAGTTATACCATTCAGAAATGCAGTATTTGAAGTGCATGTGTAAACTTTCAGGGATATTGATTATTTCTCTTAAAAATTTGGGGTTTGACATTATTTATGGTGTGTGAACTAGGGATGGCAAAATGATCACTAACTAATTCGTGAACAATTGATCCATTGACAGCATTATCGATGAGACCGTGACCAATAACATAATCAAGTCTACAACCTCTGGGGTGTGTGACGTTAGATGAGTTAAAGTTGAATACTGACATGTTATTGTCTCAAAGATATTTAACAAAAGCCTAACCATTTCTATTTGTTTTGGTGTCATCCGAGCTAGTGTGTCAGGTTACCTTAAGGTTACCTGATGTCTGGCATTAAAATCATCTATCTCAATGGTTTGAGGGCTGCTGGTGATTTTTGGAAGACAAGCTTCGACCATTTGATCGCACCTTACATATACATTAACTAAGTTAATAAAGCTGGTTGCTGTAATAGTCTGAAACTGCTGATAATATGAATTGTCACTTCTGTGGCTTTTAACAGGTTTACCTTCTAGATTACTTTTAACATACGTGAAGATACAGACATCATGTGAACCAACATGTGAGAATACTACATAATCTGAGAATTTGGGTGGTGTTCTGTTTTTTGTACTTGCAGTGTATAGTTCCTGCAGGCACAGTACATCAGTGTTGTTGGCACCAGCGTACATCATTAGATCAAACAGCCGCCTGCGCACGCTTCTCACATTCCACGTGAGAAATTTTTGTGATTCTGTCGTGAGTAATATTGTTCATGAAATTGACGAAGAGAAGTATTTACAAGGCTCACAAGTTGCAGACTATTGCTTAGTAGTGACAATTTTTCAGGGTCAATAATATTAAAGTGATCTCTCATTTGTGTATTGGCCAGTTGGTTGTCTACACCTTTACTAGCTTTTATAAGCATGTGAGATTATTCCCCGTGGTATATAATATTGATGTTATTAACTGGCGATAGTGATGAGACTAACGTCAGATGTAGTGAATGGATAAATTTACTACTGGAGATTGTGATGACACTAGCGCCAGATGTACAAGTGACCTCAGTCAGAAAGGACGGCACTAGCAACAAATAAATGCTGTAATGACTGCATATTATTGTAAGACTGCATAGGGAGGCATAGAGCCGCTGCCGGAGCCCAAAACCTTGGCAATCCTTACCATTGAGTCATGGAGCTTCCGTAACTACTGAAGGTAGTTGTCAGAGTAGCTCATAGGTGTCTCACACTAATCATTTATTGATGTGTGTGGGCTATGAAAGTGATTCGAGTCCAAAGTATCCAGAGCAACATCTTTGATCACTTTCAAGCGTAAGGGCAGAGTCAATAATTCGTACAAGGGACTTAGAAGGTGTGAACATAAAGGCACTTGTAGTTTCAACAATAACAATTTAATAATAAAACTCAATACTAGTGATAAAAGACAAGAATAGTTTAACATTGCGTTAAAGCCCGTCGTGTCGCTGTCAAATCGAGGCAAACCTGAAGAAACGCACTTCCGGTACAGACCGCTCGCGGTGCCAACATTAACTACACTTAACACAATGGGCGACCACTCCAGACGCAAGTGGCAGTTCGTCACGACTGCGGCAAACAATAATAACAACACAAATAAAACAACAGGCAGACCAGTCACTGAGACCCGCCTTCCGTGCAACACAAGTAATTACGTTAAGGCTCGCTTCTCAAGACGGAAGTCAAGCAATCAATTACGTTAATACACAATGACAGACTGATGACACTTGATCACTTGATTGGTCCACTATCATCCTGCGGGTGATAGTGGACCCCATACCCATCTTGTATGGGGAAGTGGACCCCATACCTATCTTGTATGGGGAAGTGGACCCCATACCCATATTGTGGGTGGTAGTAGACCCCATACCCATCCTGCGGGTGGTAGCGGTCCCCTCATACCCATCCTGTGATTGGTTGTCGACCTTATACCCATCATGTGGGCGGTAGTGGACCCCATACCTATCCTTTGGATAGACGTGGCCCCCATACCCATCCTGTGGTCGGTCCTGAACCCCATTCGCATCCTGAGGGTGGAAGTGGACCCCAAACCCATCATGTGGGTGGTATAGTGACCCCATAGATATCCTGTAGGCAGTAGTGGACCTCCATGACTATCCTGTGGGCGGTAGTGTATCCCATACTAATCCTGTGGGCGGTAGTGGACCCCATGCCCATCCTTTGGGCGGTAGTGACCCCATACCTATCATGTGGGTGGTAGTGGCCCTACCCATACCCATCCTGTGAGTGGTTGTCGACCTAATACCTATCATTCGGGCGGTAGTGGACCTCACACCCATCCTATTGGCGGTAGTGGACCCATACTCATTTTGTGGGCGGTAGTGGCGCATATACCTATCCTGTGGATGGACATGACCCCATTACCCACCCAGTGGGCGGTAGTGGACCCCCATACCCATCCCGTGGATGATAGTGGTCCCCAAACCCATCATGTGGGTGGTAGTTGACCCCATACCCATCCTGCTGGCGGCAGTTGACCCATGCCTATCCTGTGGGCGGTACTTGACCCCATAAGCAAGTTGTGGGTGGTAATGAACCTAATACCCACCCTGAGGGTGTTAGTGTACCCCATACGGGACCTATGGGTGGTAGTTAACCCCTTACCTATCCTGTGGGCGGTAGTAGACGCGATACTATGGTGTATGGTGCTTATTAATCTTGTCTAAACTACCAATCAAGCTATCAATGAAATCAATCAGAGCTACCAATGTGCTACTAGTATAGTATTACTTAATATATTACTACTAGTATATTACTTAGTATACCTACTAATCTCCTCTATCTCATTTTTTTTTCTTGCAATGTATCTGTTATCATTTTATTAATTCTGCTTGAATTTACCTACTTGAAATTATCTGTTAGATTAAGGACCTGCCCGAAACGCTGCGCGTACTAGTGGCTTTACAAGATTGTGAATACCATGCTATGTATCCTCACAAACCCAATGTACCTTATTGTATATAAATAAATAAATAAATAAATAAATAAATAAATAAATAAATAAATACTCATCCTGTCGGCGGTAATTAAGCATATACCCATTCTTTGGACGGTACTGTACCCTATTCTCATGCTGTGGGCGACAATGGAGGCCATACCCATCCTGTGGGCGGTAATAGACAATTTTCATCCTGCGGATGATTGTGGACCCCATACCCATCCTGTGGGCGGTATAGTGGACGCCAAACACACATCCTTTGAGCGGAAGTGGAACATATACCCTTGCAGTGGGCAGTAGTGGATCCCATACCCATCCTGCATGCGGTAGTGGACGTCATACTCATCCTGTGGGCAGTAGTGGAACCCATGCTCATCCTGTAGATGATAGAGGTCGTCAAACCCATCCTATGGGCAGTAGTGGACCCCATAACCATCCTGCAGGCGGTAGTGGACGCCATGCTCATCCTGTAGGTGATAGAGGACCACGTACCCATCCAGTAGGCAGTAGTGGTCCCCCATACCCATCCATCCTGTAGATGATAGTACTCACCTAATTGTGCTTGCGGGGATTGGGCTCTGGCTCTTTGGTCCCGCCTCTTAACCGTCAATCAACTGATGTACAGATTCCTGAGCCTACTATCATATCTATATTTGAAACTGTGTATGGAGTCAGCCTCCACCACATCACTTCCTAGTGCATTCCATTTACTATCTACTCTGACACTGTAAAAGTTTTTTCTAATGTCTCTGCGGCTGATTTGGGTACTCAGCTTCCACCTGTGTCCCCATGTGCGTGTGCCACCCGTGTTAAATAATCCATCCTTGTCCACCCCTGTCAATTCCCCTGAGAATTTTGTATGTGGTGATCATGTCTCCACTAGCTCTTCTGTTTTCCAGGGACGTGAGATGCAGGTCACGTAGTCTGTCCTCATTACTCATGCCTCTTAGTTCTAGGACTTGTCTAGTGGCATAGCTCTGAACTTTTTCCAGCTTCGTCTTGTGCTTGACTAGATACGGGTTCCATGCTGGGGCTGCATACTCCAGGATTGGCCTTACATATGTGGTATACAAGGTTCTGAAGGATTCCTTACACAGATTTCTGAAAGCAGTTCTGATGCTAGCCAGCCTCGCATAGGCCGCTGATGTTATTCTTTTGATGTGGACTTCGGGAGACAGGTTTGGCGTGATATCAACTCCTAGATCTTTCTCTCTGTCCTTTTCGTGAAGGACTTCATCTCCCATTCGGTATCCAGTGACTGGCCTCCTAGTTCCTCCTCCTAGTTTCATTACCTTACATTTACTTGGGTTGAACTTTAGTAGCCCTTTGTCGGACCATTCCTTCAGTTTGTCTAGGTCATCTTGTAGCCTCATACTATCCTCCTCTGTCCTGATCCTCCATAATAATTTTTGCATCATCAGCAAACATCGAGAGGAACGAGTCAATTCCTTCTGGGAGATCATTTACGTATATTAGAAACCGTATAGTTCCAGGGACTGATCACTGTGGGGCTCCACTGGTGACTCCCCGCAATTCCGAGACCTCACCCCTCACGGTGACTCGCTGTCTCCTGTTGCTTAGGTACTCTCTTATCCAGTGGAGTACCTTCCCTGTCACTCCTGCCTGCATCTCCAGTTTGTGCACTAGTCTCTTATGTGGTACTGTGTCAAAAGTTTTCTGGCAGTCCAGAAATATGCAGTCTGCCCAGCCCTCTCTCTCTTGCCTGATTTTTGATGTCTGGTCATAGAACTCAATCCAGTTAGGCATGATTTGCAATCTCTGAACCCATGCTGATGTTGTGTTTCATGTTCTTTTGCTCCAGATGTTCCACTAGCTTTTTTCGTACAATCTTTTCTATCATCTTGCATGGAATGCAAGTTATGGACACTGGCCTGTAGTTCAGTGCCTCCTGCCTATCACCCTTCTTGTATATTGGGACTACATTGGCCGTCTTCCAAATTTTTGGCTGTTCACCTGTTACCAGTGACTTCTTGTACACCATGGAGAGTGGCAGGCACAGAGCATCTGCTCCTTCCTTTACAATCCATGGTGAGATTCCATCCGGGCCTATAGCCTTTGTCACATCCAAATCTAGCAGATGCTTCCTCACCTCCCCACTGGTAGTCACAAACTCCTCTAGTGGTGTCTGGGTTGATGTTCCTTCCCTTATCTCGGGGACTTCTCCTTGCTCTGAGGTGAAGACTTCTTGGAATTTCTTATTGAGTTCCTCGCACACTTCCTTGTCCTTTTTAGTGAATCTTTCTGCCCATATCCTCAGTTTCATCACCTGTTCCTTCACTGTTGTTTTCCTCCTGATGTGGCTATGCAGTAGTTTGGGTTGAGTCTTTGCCTTGCTCGCTGTGTCATTTTCATATTGCCTCTCTACCTCTCTTCTCACCCTGACGTATTCATTACTGGCGCTCTGGTATCTTTCTCTGCTCTCTAGTGTTCTGTTGTTTTTATAGTTTCTTCACGTCCTTTTACTTAACTGCTTTGCTAGCTTGCAACTCTGATTAAACCATGGGCTTTTCATCTCTATTTCACTTTTTTCCTTTTGGACTGGGACGAACTTGTCTGCTGCCGCCTTACACTTCTGTGTAATGTAGTCTATCATGTCTTGAACCGTTTTTCCTCTGAGCTCTGTTTCCCAAGCTATTTCAGTTTGGAATTTTCTCATCTCATAGTTTCTCTTCCGGAATGCCGGCCTCTTGTTTTCTGGTCCCTTCCTTGAGTACATTAACCCTACTTTGACCTAATATTCAAACAACAGTACACTGTGATCACTCATACCCATGGGGGCTTCCAGACCGATTTCCCTTATGCTTGAATCGTTCAGAGTGAATACTAGGTCGTGTCTTGCTGGTTCATCATTGCCTCTCACTCTCGTGGGACCCTTGACATGCTGACTTAAAAAGTTTCTAGTCGTCACCTCTAGCAGTTTCGCTCCCCATGTTTCCTCACCTCCACGTGGTTCTCTGTTTTCCCAGTCTATCCTTCCATGATTAAAGTCCCCCATGATGAGCAGATGGGATCGATTTCTACAGGCAGCACCGGCTGCTCTCTCCATGATAATGTTAACTGCCATGTTGTTTCTGTCATACTCTTGCCTGGGTCTTCTTTCATTTGGTGGTGGGTTATATATCACTGCTACTACTACTCTTGGTCCTACCATCGTCATGGTGCCTGTTATGAAATCTCAGAACACTTCGCAGCCCGGAATAACTATCTCCTCGAAACTCCATTCCTTTGTCATCAGTAGAGCCACTCTGCCTTCTCCCCTTCCTTCCCTCTCTTTCCTTATTACAGTGTAATCCTGGGGGAAACACCGCATTCGTTATGATTCCTGAGAGTTTTGTTTCTGTAAGTCCAATTACATCTTGGTTTACTTCTTGCCTTGTTTTTAATCCCATCCATTTTCGAGTACATAACCTGACTCTTCTGTCCATTCTCAGTTTCTGTTGATTCCACTGGAGTTGGGGGGTAAGGGATGCCTGGGATGGGTGAACCTAGGAAGGAGAGCCTGGGGGGTCTGGGGTGTGAGGGGGGCTGGGAGGATCTGGAACAGGGGGGGCTAGGGGGTCTGACGTGATGCGGCTGAGGGGATCCGGGGTTGCGGGGTTAGTTGGGGCAAGGGATGGGGGAGCTGGAGGGGCAAGGGATGGGGGAGCTGGAGGGGCATGTGGTGGTGTGGTGGAAGGTCATGGGTTGGAGTGTGCAGGGTAGACTGGGGTGAGTTAACAGGGTGGTCAGGGGTTGGGGAGGGGAGGGGTGCCTGGGGAGGGGGGGCCATGAGGGATGGGGGTGGGGTAGGGAGGAGAGGTTGGGGTGGGGTTAATGGGAAGGGCACAGGCTGGAGAAACAGGGAAGGGCATGGGGTGCAGGAACAGTGAGGGTCTGGGGTAGGGGTTGGGGATGAAAAAGGGCATGGGGGGATCTGGGGTCAGGGAACATATGGGCATGATCTGAAGGGGGACTTTACTGTCTGGGGAGGTGCAAGTAATTGGTGTGAGATGGTTGAGGGGTTGGTTGGTGGGAGGCTTCTGTTACAATTCTCCCTGTGGGTACTGGCCTACTGGTGGGGGGATTCCCACTCCCCTCTGAGGTTCCTCGAGACACTGAGCTGAGACCTGTGGCTCCCATATCCCCACTCCTTTCTCTGCGTCTCCTCCTTGCTTCTGCAGCCTTCCTTCTCTCCTCCCTTGTCATGTCCCTTTGCAGAAAGACGTCCTCGTATTACCCTAACCTCACAAGTCTGCTCTTCCTGGATAGGATTTTCTCCTTTGTTGCCTCGTTCATAAGCGCTACCTTTATCAATCGTTTCCTTTCCTTCTTGTAGATGCCCAGCCTGAAAACATTCTCTGTGTTGCTATTTGCCTCCTCCATATCCAGTCCCTCCAAGATCTGTCATGGTTGCTCGGTCCCTCCTCCTCCACTCCTCCCGATTGGATCCCTCTGGTTCCTATACTCCTACAACTATAATTGTTCGTTTCCTTTCCAGCATTTTCTCAGTGCATTTTGCAGCTTCCTGTGAGGTAGCTGCTTTCATAGCTGTTGCCCATAGTGGTCCCATACCCATCCTATGGGCAGTTCATGGGCCCAGACCTGTCCTACAAGTGGTATGGGCCCTTTACCCACCTAACAGGTCGTAGGGGACCCTATACCCATCCTACAGTAGGTAGTAGACACAATACCATCCTGTTTGCAGTAGTTTACCCCATAAACATTCCAATGTAACATCGTTTTCTGTTCACGATTCTACAATACTTTCTTTAAAGATTTTTAAAGCACAAACTAGTGTAAATAATAATGATTGTTGAAGCACTTTTATTTTATGTAATAAATTATAGTGCTTATTATAATTTACTAAGAACAACTAATATTTCTCATAACAAAACTACGAGCCTTCAATAGGATGTAGCTGATCCATAATATTATAAGAGCATGGACAATAGTAGGTCAATTTCACAACCCATGTGGGACCTGAAAACTACAATTTTCATTATAATTGAACCAATCCGACTAATTCTGCTGTCTACGGCGATGGACGGGTACTATGAGACGTAAATTTGTACGTGAGGAAGAGTTTGGGCCTTGAAAAAATATAACTGGGAATATACCACATATGTACAAATTCATAAGGAAAATATTAACTATTAGCAATAAGTCATATATGTCCTGTCTTGTGCGAGAGCGGGTTGTATAGTGGCGTGGTGAACCTTGTGGTCATGTATGCTGGTGTGGTGAACCTTGTGGTCATGTATGCTGGTGTGGTGAACCTTGTGGTCATGTATGGTGGTGTGGTAAACCTTGTGGTCATGTATGGTGGTGTGGTGAACCTTGTGGTCATGTATGCTGGTGTGGTGAACCTTGTGGTCATGTATGCTGGTGTGGTGAACCTTGTGGTCATGTATGCAGGTGTGGTGAACCTTGTGGTCATGTATGCTGGTGTGGTGAACCTTGTGGTCATGTATGCAGGTGTGGTGAACCTTGTGGTCATGTATGGTGGTGTGGTGAACCTTGTGGTCATGTATGCTGGTGTGGTGAACCTTGTGGTCATGTATGCAGGTGTGGTGAACCTTGTGGTCATGTATGGTGGTGTGGTGAACCTTGTGGTCATGTATGGTGGTGTGTGGTGAACCTTGTGGTCATGTATGCAGGTGTGGTGAACCTTGTGGTCATGTATGGTGGTGTGGTGAACCTTGTGGTCATGTATGGTGGTGTGGTGAACCTTGTGGTCATGTATGCAGGTGTGGTGAACCTTGTGGTCATGTATGGTGGTGTGGTGAACCTTGTGGTCATGTATGCAGGTGTGGTGAACCTTGTGGTCATGTATGGTGGTGTGGTGAACCTTGTGGTCATGTATGGTGGTGTGGTGAACCTTGTGGTCATGTATGCTGGTGTGGTGAACCTTGTGGTCATGTATGCTGGTGTGGTGAACCTTGTGGTCATGTATGGTGGTGTGGTGAACCTTGTGGTCATGTATGCTGGTGTGGTGAACCTTGTGGTCATGTATGCTGGTGTGGTGAACCTTGTGGTCATGTATGCTGGTGTGGTGAACCTTGTGGTCATGTATGCTGGTGTGGTGAACCTTGTGGTCATGTATGCTGGTGTGGTGAACCTTGTGGTCATGTATGCTGGTGTGGTGAACCTTGTGGTCATGTATGCAGGTGTGGTGAACCTTGTGGTCATGTATGCTGGTGTGGTGAACCTTGTGGTCATGTATGCTGGTGTGGTGAACCTTGTGGTCATGTATGCTGGTGTGGTGAACCTTGTGGTCATGTATGCTGGTGTGGTGAACCTTGTGGTCATGTATGCTGGTGTGGTGAACCTTGTGGTCATGTATGCTGGTGTGGTGAACCTTGTGGTCATGTATGCTGGTGTGGTGAACCTTGTGGTCATGTATGCTGGTGTGGTGAACCTTGTGGTCATGTATGGTGGTGTGGTGAACCTTGTGGTCATGTATGGTGGTGTGGTGAACCTTGTGGTCATGTATGGTGGTGTGGTGAACCTTGTGGTCATGTATGGTGGTGTGTGGTGAACCTTGTGGTCGTGTATGGTTGTGTGTGGTGAACCTTGTGGTCCTGGTTGCTGGAGTGTTGATCTTTGTGGTAGTTAACACTGGTGTGGTGGTTGTAGTTGTTACAACGCTAAAGTAGGGTTAGACATGTGGTTAATAATTGTGTGAAATGTCGGAAGTTCAACATCACTTACAAAGACAGCAGTAGTCTGTAATATATGAAAAACCCTGGACACTATTGTGGAGGAGACTATATATCTGTGGCCGACGTCTACAAATGAGTGTAGGAACACCTTTGTCCCCTTTGGCTGACGTTAAAGACATTACCTATGGACTGGCACATGAAAATTCTAAGCAGAATGGTCACATATTGAATATTTACTTTCACCTGAAAACCTTTTAATCTTATTTTGAACTTTTATAATAATTTGTGTAAGAAATAACAACAAATAAGATTTTCACAGACCTTTTGTTAGACGACAATAACCGAATGATGTTTGATGTACCACTAGCGCTAAACTGGCTGTTACACCAAGAGCTATTTGCTGCTTGTTTTACCAAAACCTTATGGCTCACAGGTTTACCAAAAGCTGTAGGCAGGAGAGTTGCTAAAGATAGTTTGTCTCTAATTACTTATCACAGCACACCAGGCCACACTCTCAATGTAACCAACTGTCACACTCAGGACAAGGCCTTGTGGTCACACTATGGTCAGTACCTTCTGGACACCAGGTACAGTGTTTGCAACAGATAACATCAATGAATGCTGGTAAAACCCAAAGCAAGACACTTCACTACACACGAGAACTGTTAACAGTACACTACTCACAACTACACTGGCGTCAACGGTGACACCAAATAAGGGCAAACATGTCGCCGCTACGCAGTATCCATATCGAGGCGGACGGAACGTTGAGCGACAAAAAGCGATACCAGTGACTTTCCTTTCTAGATAATGTTCCACACTAATAGCACAGCTGTGTGGTCTGTGCTCTCTGCTATGTTACTGGTGATATTTATCACACACAACTGGGCCAGTTGTGTGTACTCTGTGCTCCTTCTATGTTACTGGTGATATCTATCACACACTACTGGGCCAGCTGTGGAGATATCTATCACACACTACTGGGCCAGCTGTGGAGATATCTATCACACACTACTGGGCCAGCTGTGGAGATATCTATCACACACTACTGGGCCAGCTGTGGTGATATCTATCACACACTACTGGGCCAGCTGTGGAGATATCTATCACACACTACTGGCCCAGCTGTGGAGATATCTATCACACACTACTGGGCCAGGTGTGGAGATATCTATCACACACTACTGGGCCAGGTGTGTGTACTCTGTGCTCCTTCTATGTTACTGGTGATATCTATCACACACAACTGGGCCAGCCGTGTGTACTCTGTGCTCCCTCTATGTTACTGGTGATATCTATCACACACTACTGGGCCAGCTGTGGAAATATCTATCACACACTACTGGGCCAGCTGTGTGTACTCTGTGCTCCCTCTATGTTACTGGTGATATCTATCACACACTACTGGGCCAGCTGTGGAGATATCTATCACACACTACTGGGCCAGCTGTGGAGATATCTATCACACACTACTGGGCCAGCTGTGGAGATATCTATCACACACTACTGGGCCAGCTGTGGAGATATCTATCACACACTACTGGGCCAGCTGTGTGTACTCTGTGCTCCCTCTATGTTACTGGTGATATCTATCACACACTACTGGGCCAGCTGTGGTGATATCTATCACACACTACTGGGCCAGCTGTGGAGATATCTATCACACACTACTGGGCCAGCTGTGGAGATATCTATCACACACTACTGGGCCAGCTGTGGAGATATCTATCACACACTACTGGGCCAGCTGTGGAGATATCTATCACACACTACTGGGCCAGTTGTGGAGATATCTATCACACACTACTGGGCCAGCTGTGGTGATATCTATCACACACTACTGGGCCAGCTGTGGAGATATCTATCACACACTACTGGGCCAGCTGTGGAGATATCTATCACACACTACTGGGCCAGGTGTGGTGATATCTATCACACACTACTGGGCCAGCTGTGGAGATATCTATCACACACTACTGGGCCAGCTGTGGAGATATCTATCACACACTACTGGGCCAGCTGTGGTGATATCTATCACACACTACTGGGCCAGCTGTGGAGATATCTATCACACACTACTGGGCCAGCTGTGTGCACTCTGTGCTCCCGCTATGTTACTGGTGATATCTATCACACACTACTGGGCCAGCTGTGGTGATATCTATCACACACTACTGGGCCAGCTGTGGAGATATCTATCACACACTACTGGGCCAGCTGTGGAGATATCTATCACACACTACTGGGCCAGGTGTGGTGATATCTATCACACACTACTGGGCCAGCTGTGGAGATATCTATCACACACTACAAGGCCAGCTGTGGTGATATCTATCACACACTACTGGGCCAGCTGTGGAGATATCTATCACACACTACTGGGCCAGCTGTGTGCACTCTGTGCTCCCTCTATGTTACTGGTGATATCTATCACACACTACTGGGCCAGCTGTGGTGATATCTATCACACACTACTGGGCCAGCTGTGGAGATATCTATCACACACTACTGGGCCAGCTGTGGAGATATCTATCACACACTACTGGGCCAGGTGTGGAGATATCTATCACACACTACTGGGCCAGCTGTGGAGATATCTATCACACACTACTGGGCCAGCTGTGGAGATATCTATCACACACTACTGGGCCAGCTGTGGTGATATCTATCACACACTACTGGGCCAGCTGTGGAGATATCTATCACACACTACTGGGCCAGCTGTGTGCACTCTGTGCTCCCGCTATGTTAGTGCAACCCGCTCTCGCTATAACATAGTATCATTGTGGCCAAAGGCTCATAGTTCTTAAGCTACTAATGTTCATAGTTTTTCTGTGGTAGATGGTGCCCTATCACCAGGCACCAACCCTTCCTCACGAACCATAGTCTGTCTCATAGTACCCGTCACATCACTGTAGAGAGCATAAGGGTCCGTTTGCTCCTATTTTAAATGGTAATTGTATTTTACAGTGAAATTTCTTATGTGAAATTTACGTACTATTTTCCATGTTATTCAAGTATCATGGATACACTACATCCAATTGAAGTAAATTATAATAAGCACTATAAATTATTACATGTAATTGTGGGGGTTCTCAGAAATAATTTTTATATATAATAGTATGTGCTTTGAAAATCTAGAGAGAGTGAATTGTAGGAACGTCATCAGAAAACGATGTTAAGTTGAAATGTCTGTGAGGGTACACTACTGAAAACCAGAAAGATCTAGGGGTCCACAATTAACATATCACACGATGTTTATGGAGTCCATTACCACATAAAAGGATAAGTATGGGTTCCACTACCACCTGTAGGTTGGGTATGGGTCCACTACCAGCAATGGGATAGGTATGGGGTACATTACCGCCCCACGATTGGTATGGGGTGCATTACTGCCCACGACATAGGTATGAGGTCCACTACCGCCAACAGGAAGGCTATGGGGTCCACTTCATTTCACAGGACGAGTACGGGGTCCACTTCCATCCACAGGATGGGTATGAGGTTCACTGCCCCCAAAGGATGGGTATGGAGTCCACTACCGCTCAGAGGATGAGTGCTTGGGTTCGCTTCCTCCTTCAGAATGAGTATGGAGTCCGCTATCATCCACATGATGAGCATGGGGGCCACTACCACCCACAGGATGGGTATGTGGCCCAGTACCGGCCACAGGATAAATATAGGGTCCACTACCGCCTGTAGGTTGTGTATGGGGTCTACTGCCACCCAAAGGATCAGTATGGGGTCCACTATCACCCACTGGATAGGTATGGGGTCCATTACCATCCACAGGATGAGTAAGGGGTCCACAACCACGTATTGGATGGTATGGGGTCCACTACACCCACAGGATGGGTATGAGGTCACTGCTGCCCAGAAAATGGGTGTATGGTCCACTTCTGCCCACAGGATAGGTATGGGGTCCATTGCTCCCAACAGGATAGGTATAGGGTCGACTACCATCCAGAAAACGGATGTATGGTCCACTACAGCCTACAGGATTGGTATGGTTCTGGTACCGTCAATGGAATGGGACCCAAGGTGTCCACTACCACCTGTAGATGGTTATGGGGGTCAACTACTGCTTACAGGAACAAGTACTGCCCAGTCAAGTACTGTCGGAAATATGACACAAATGTTAACATATTATAGTTACTTATTAAGATTTTATAGATAAGGGAAGATTCCGTGACGTCATCAAATGACGTATATTCACAACATGTATATATTAAACTCTAATTATTCCTTTAAACAGAGTCTAGTGTTTAAACTTAATAAAATAGTATTCACTAGGACTGAATAATTATACCATACACCAGAAAATATAGCTTTCCCTCCCTAGTCCTTAAGACAGAAGGAACCAGCAGAGTATTGGAACAAAACATTGTTGGAACACCACCTCAAGGGAGGAGGCAGGCAAGCCATTGTCTCAGAGAGAGAGAGAAACAGAGAGGGCTCCTCACGACATGCACAACTAATCAAAGGCTCCCAAAATATAAGTCAACCAACCAAGAAACTGCCACTGTAGCCCCTAAAGCAATTAAGTTCCCGACTGTCTTATATTCTTTTATTGGTAGTGATCACTATTACATATTGGATAGGAAGCCAGATATTAGCATACGAACACCCAAACATAGTGAATAGTGTTCCTCAGCAACACACAAATATCTCATGTCTCACCTGTACTTTATATGTTGATGGAGCCATTATTAATACCATTCCTTCGCCAGATAATTCGTGATCTGAGCTGAGCCCATATAGGTGAATATAGAAATAGGTGAGCTGGCCCATATAAACTGTGATGTTTCTTGCCGCCCTTCCCTGGAAACACAACCCGAAACTGTCTCTATTTTCCGCTTGTTACAACTTGTAATAAAGTTGTTACATCTTGGCTTAACGTGTTAATGACGTATTAGAACGTTGTTACAACTTGCTATATTGGTTGTTATAACTGGTTAGGAAGTGTTAAAACTTGTTCGAACGTTGTACCAACGTCGTAGTTTCGGTGTGTGTTTGGCGGGTTGTTGGTCCACAGACACCACAGTGCTAGGCCGCCATTACATGGCACTCTGAAGCACATGTGCCACACCCTAACAGACGTTGGAGGCAACAACAATAACACTGCCTACCGGGCTATATCAACCACACAGTTGAGACATTATAAATTGTATACTAATATAATTATAAGATAACAGTAATACTAACCAATGTAGTTTAATTACCACCTTATGGGATATAATTTATATAAAGTTAGAGGTAAATATTTACCACTTAATATATATATATATATATTTATTTGACGATCACAAAACACTGATCATTTTATGCGGAAAATCCACAGAGAAATATGAAATGAGGTGAACGTTTCGGCTTTGTTAAAGCCTTTGTCAACACCAGACTGACTAAGGAGAAGAAAGAAGGGCGAGGATATATAGGCCGACACCTGACCAACCCTTCCCTAGGGTTGGTCAGGTGTAATTAACCAAAAACAGGTATAGCTTAGCTTTAGCTTAGCTATAGCTTAGCTCTAAGCTAAGCTATACCTGTTTTTGGTTAATTACACCTGACCAACCCTAGGGATGGGTTGGTCAGGTGTCGGCCTATATATCCTCCCCCTTCTTTCTTCTCCTTGGGGAGACATCTCCCGTCACGCAGGGTGCATTCGCACCTCCACAGATCTCCAGTATCAGCTCTTGATACTGGTAATGGCTCAAAAGGGCCACCACTTACGGGCTATTCATGCCCGTGCCACCTTTTGGTTGGCTTCATCTTCATCTTAACACATTCACAAAGGAGACATCTCTCGTCATGCAGGGTGCATTCCCACCTCCACAGATCTCCAGTATCAGCTCTTGATACTGGTACTCAAAAGGGCCACCACTTACGGGCTATTCATGCCCGTGCCACATTTTGGGTGGCTTAATCTTCATCAATCAATCTTCTCCTTAGTCAGTCTGGTGTTGACAAAGGCTTTAACAAAGCCGAAACGTTCACCTCATTTCATATTTCTCTGTGGATTTTCCGCATATATATATATATATATATATATATATATATATATATATATATATATATATATATATATATATATATATATATATATATATTAAGTTGTAAATATTTACCTCTAACTTTATATAAATTATATCCCATAAGGTGGTAATTAGACTACATTGGTTACTATTACTGTTACACCCTTTTTACCCTTTTTGGGTATACATATACCCTTTTTGGTAAAAGTTGTAAATATACCTTCAAACTATGTGCAGATAAATTCTGGCAGGCTGAATCAAAATATACAGTCCGTTTAAAATCATAATTCAATATTGAAGTTAACAAAATATATAATAAAAATAAAAAAATGCCTGCTAAGATTTTCCCACATAAGTTTGGTCCTCAATGAACCAGATAAACCAGTGGTTCATCAAATCTGGGATGAACATAAACTAATTAGTGAAATATACACACATATATAAATTATAGCAGGAATACACTGCTATACAATTTTCTAGCCTAATTAACTGAACCAAAACTAACATTGGACTGAACTTACAGTAGGCACTAATATTGTGCCAAGAACTGAACCTAAGAATATTTGTGCTATTTCATTACAAGAGGTTGATAAGAGGCTAATTTAACCTATAATATATATATAATTTTAAGTGATTACATATAAACATTATATTAATATTGCACTATTCCATTTACTGCACATATTACCATTATTTACAGCCAACTCTTATACAATGGTAGAATAATAATAGACTGGAGTTGTACAGCAACCTAGTCTAAATTAATTGTGCTACCTGGTGTAGGGGAAGGATTTTACTCGTGTCTAGAGTTGAACCTATAGTACAGCCTAGCAAGTATATTTTATTGTGCAGTTTCTTATGACAACACAAGTAGTGTTGTACATATAATATTACTCTAACCATATGTATATTTAACTATAATCATTTCACTTTTGAGTGTTAATGTGAGTTTCTGTACCAACTAAGAGTGATATTGAGGAGCTAACGTGAGGTGAAACCAGCATAGACACAAGGTTACCACTCAAATCATAGTATGTATGATTATATATATAAATATAATGCGTATTAATTAAATGTTAGGCAGCTCTGGTTCAAACCCTACAAGCAAATCCAAACCCATTAAGGCTTGGCTCTAGTACCACTGCAGCAAGGCTAGCAAACAGCCATCATGTCTACTGCAGGAAAGGTGAAAACAACCCTTGCTGTGGGAAAATCCTAGCAGGCAAATATTTATTTTTTATTCTATTTTTTGTTACTTGAATTTTGAAACTTGAGTTTTGTTATATTATTATGGTGCTAAGAGGACTGTATATTCTGATTCAGCCTGCCAGAATCTTATCTGCACATAGTTGGAGGGATAATTGTAGCTTATATCACTATGAGTAGATACAGGACAAACTACAAATTGTTTACCTTTTGCTAAATGAAAATTATACCACATATTGTGGTCTACTCTACTAATTTTAATATTACTACAATTATCTACTGTATTAATAAAATGTAAAGCCTTAGCTGAGTGGTTGACATGGCCTAATTAGGCTGGCTATGTTTCCTCCATCAGCTTAAGGTGTGGTACATGTGCCTCAGTGCCACATAATGGTGACTAGATCAGTGGCACCACTGTACAGCCAAGGTAGCAATAAACTTCACTGTTTGTGGGGCCAGCTCAGCATTTTCAGTTACTCCAAATCACTTATTGCCTGTAAAAAGTTAAGGCTGTAAGAACTGCTCATTAACATATAAATTACAGGTGTGACATGAAATATTTAGTGTGTGTGTAGTTGAATAAATACTGTGTTGTGTTTTTTGTCTGCTAATAACCAGCCCCCTATCCTATATTTATAGTGATCACTAATAATAAAAGATATTAGGAAGTCGGATACTTAGCTCTTCTCTTTGCTGTAAGGGTCACAAAGCAGTTACTCGGTTGGTTGACACATAACTTGGGAGTCTATGACGAGTTGTGCTTGCTAATGGAGCCCTCACTGTTTTGTGAGGTCTGTTTACAAGTTCTGTGTGTAGGTGACTAGTGCTCAGCTGTCGTCTGGCGTCCAGTAATGTTTGCTGGTTCTATTTATGTCTTAAGGAATAGGGAGTGAAGCTATATTCTGGTGTATTTAATTATATTCAGTCCTAGTGAATAATATTTTATTAAGTATAAACACCAGACTGAAGTTTTAAAAGAAATGAGATTTAATATATACGTTTTGTGTGATAACGTCTTGAAATACCTTGAGGTGCTTCCGGGGCTTGGCGTCCCCGCGGCCCGGTCGTCGACCAGGCCTCCTGGTTGCCGGACTGATCAACCAGGCTGTTGGACGCGGCTGCTCCCAGCCTGACGTACGAGTCACAGCCTGGTTGATCAGGTATCCTTTGGAGGTGCTTATCCAGTTCTCTCTTGAACACTGTGAGGGGTCGGCCAGTTATGCCCCTTATGTGTAGTGGAAGCGTGTTGAACAGTCTCGGACCTCTGATGTTGATAGAGTTCTCTCTCAGAGTACCAGTTGCACCTCTGTTTTTCAACGGGGGTATTCTGCACATCCTGCCATGTCTTCTGGTCTCATGTGATGTTATTTCTGTGTGCAGGTTTGGGACCAGCCCCTCTAATATTTTCCACGTGTAAATTATTATGTACCTCTCCTGCCTGCGCTCAAGGGAGTACAGTTTTAGGCTCTTTAGTCGGTCCCAATAGTTTGGATGTTTTACTGAGTGGATTCTAGCAGTAAAGGATCTCTGCACGCTCTCCAGGTCAGTAATTTCTCCAGCTTTGAAAGGTGCTGTCATTGTGCAGCAGTACTCCGCTCTAGAGTGCACAAGCGTTTTGAAAAGTATCATCATCGGTATAGCATCTCTAGTGTGAAAAGTTCTTGTTATCAACCTGTCATTTTTCTTGCAGTTGTGACGGCTACTTTATTGTGTTCTTTAAAGGTAAGGTCTTCCGACATGAGTACACCCAGATCCTTTACATTGCCTTTTCGTTCTATGTTATGATTTGCCTGAGTTTTGTACGTGGTTTCCGTTTTTATATTTTCATTTTTTCCATAGCGCATGAGCTGGAACTTATCTTCGTTAAACACCATATTATTTTCTGTAGCCCATAGAAAGACCTGATCTACATCTGACTGGAGGTTCGCCGTGTCCTCTATGTTGCCTACTCTCATGAAGATCCTAGTGTCATCTGCAAAGGATGATACAGTGCTATAGGTTGTGTTCTTGTCTATGTCCGAAATGAGGATGAGAAAAAGTACTGGAGCAGGCACAGTACCCTGGGGGACTGAGCTCTTCACGGTTGATGGGCTGGATTTTATTTTGTTGACTATTACACATTGGGTTCTGTTGGTCAGGAAATTGTAGATCCATCTGCCTATTTTTCCGGTAATTCCTTTTGAACGCATTTTATGTGCAATAACACCATGGTCACATTTATCAAAAGCTTTTGCGAAATCTGTGTAAATTACATCCGCGTTATGTTTGTCTTCCATAGCATCTAATGCCATATCATTGTGGTCCAGCAACTGCGACAGGCAAGAGCGCCCTGTTCTGAAACCATGTTGTCCGGGGTTATGGAGTTGCTGTGATTCCATGTATTTTGTGATTTTACTTCTTAGCACTCTCTCAAAATTTTTTATGATGTGCGATGTTAGCGCTATCGGTCTGTAATTTTTTGCCTCTGCCTTATTTCCTCCTTTATGAAGTGGTGCTGTCTCTGCTGTTTTTAGTATATCAGGAATAACGCCAGTATCTAGGCTTTGTCTCCACAGAATGTGGAGGGCCTGCGATAGTGGTTTTTTACAGTTCTTTATGAATATAGAGTTCCAAGAATCCGGGCCTGGTGCAGAGTGCATAGGCATACTGTTTATGGCTTCTTCAAAATCCAGTGGGGATAGGGTGACGTCTGATATATGATTTGATGTTGGTATCGTATCCATGAAAAATTCATTTGGGTTATCAATCTTTAGTGTGTTTAATGGCTCGCTGAAAACAGAGTCGTACTGCGTCCTCAGTAGCTCGCTCATTTCTTTGTTGTCATCGGTGAAAGTTCCATCTCCCTTTCGCAGGGGCCCGATACTAGATGTGTTTTTTTTATCTTGATTTTGCATAGGAGAAAAAATATTTCGGATTTCTTTCTATTTCACTGATGGCCTTTTGCTCTCTTTGCCTCTCCTGGGTTCTGTATGATTCTTGTAGCTTCCGTTCAATTGTTTCTATTTCTCTACCTAACCTTCTTCGCCGTTCTTGAGATAGGGTGCGACTCTCAAGTTGTTCCGCGATTCGTTTTCTTCGCCTATATAGGGAACGACGTTCCCGTTCTAATCTGCATCTCTTCCTCTTTTTTCTTAGAGGTATGCGGTTTGAACATATTTCTAGTGCTACTGAGCTTATTTTTTCCAGGCACTGGTTCAGGTTTGCATTTCCTAGCTGTTCTTCCCAGTTTATTTCTGTGAAGTCCTGGTTTATTCGCTCCCAGTTTATCTGTTTATTATTGAAGTTGAATTTGCTGAAATCTCCTCCACCGGGAATCTGGACTGGTTTTGAAGGTCTACTCCCCATGGTTGTCATAACTTCAATTAAGTTGTGATCTGAGTAACAGGTATTTGTAATCATTATGTTCCTGATCAATTCATCATTATTAGTGAAAATGAGGTCCAGCGTGTTCTCCTTCCTAGTTGGTTCTACTATTTGCTGGTTTAAGGCAAACCTGTCGCACATCCGTAGCAGGTCATTTGCATGTGCCTGTTCATTTAGGCTACTTCCTGGTATTCTTTCTGATATTACTGTATTAGCCAGGTGCTTCCATTTCAGGTGCCGTAGGTTGAAGTCCCCAAGCAGGATGATGTTGGGAGCTGGATTTGTGAGGTTTCCAAGCAGTGTTCTATTTTCATTAGTTGGTCTTTAAACTGCTGAGGGTTTGCCTCCGGTGACTTATATACAAGGACAATAACTACATTTAGAATCTCTAATTTGATTATCAGCACTTCCACCGTATCATTTGAGGTGTTTAGCAGCTCAGTACAGATGAGTGTGTCTTTGATGTAGAGGCTGACCCCACCCTGAAGCCGGTGTTTTCTATCACATCTGAAAAGATTGTATTCTGAGATCCATATTTCACCATCATGGTAGTCCTTTGTGTGGGTTTCTGTTAGGGCTGCAAACACTGCATTTGCCTCATGAAGGAGACCATCTATAAATTGAACTTTGTTGGTTTTGCGTGTTTTTATACCCTGGATGTTGGCAAATATAAATGATGTTATCGTGTTAGTGGAAGTGCTGGAAGCCTTACTTGGTGTTAATATCTGAGGCTGTGATAAGGAGGCCACTGTGTTTGCGTCCAGGGTGTGTCGTTTTGGAAGTGATTCGTCCAGTTTTGGTAGTAGGACGGGTGTTGTCTGGTGTAGTACCTGTGTGCTTGTTGGTAATTTGAATTCCAGTCTTGTGGGTATCTCCGTTCCCCTCTGTAATCCTGTAGTGGTTCCATCTGACTGTTCCTCTCTCTTATATTTACTACTCTGTTTCTGCCTTCCTCTAAAAAATTTCCAGTAGTGTCATATTGATCTTCCCGTCTATAACGCTCTGTACCTCTCACATGGAATTCCGGACACTGAAGATTGTAGCATTTTTTGTCCCTAATTGAAAATTGACATAATTTAGGGTGGAAGTATCTACACCCTGTTCCAAAACGGCATGTACCCCTCGCCAACATGTTCCTGCATTTTCGAGGATGCAGAAAATGGCATTTTGCTCCTAATTTTCCATATTTGCGTATTCCTTTAGCGTAGAATTTGCAAATGTGTTCCGGTTTTACGTTTTTCAAGGTATTTATATCTGTGACTGTCTTGTCTACCTCTTTATTGGAGCCATCTCCGTTTTTCGTCCCAATTCCTTCATCTATGCACTCTCTCACTGTTGCTCTCATTGTTTATATTATCTGGCTCTGTAATATTGCTGTTATTTTGTACCACAATACCCTCTTCCTCCACACTACTGCTGCAGATCTCTAAACTATCTGTTCCTGAGTTTTGGTCGTTATCCAATGTTGACTTTTCCCAGTCCGCATATATCACTGGTAGCTTGTCTGTGAATGATAATCTCTGTGACTCGGGAATGTTTTTCATCAGTTTAGTTATGTTCTCTAACATTAATCTGTCATCTTTGCAAACCCAGTAAATTCCTTGCCTTTTTATGCATCCTGGAGCTAATTCTGTACAGCCCAGGTGGAATCTTATGTTACAGGTGCAGCACGTTATGCCTGCATTTCGTTTTCCCAATACTCCCGAACACTCGCCACACCTCTCCATTGTCTGGTGTATTGTGTTGTATTTGAGAGTCACTGTATGGATCACTTGTTGATGTCAGTCCTTTTTAACTCTTTATAAAATTATATGTATATATATTTATATGTTTAATATTTATGCTATTATATATATACCGTATATTAGTAATATTATGTATGTTATTTTGTTCAGACTTTATGGCAGGTACTTAGCGTAGGGTAGCGAAGCTGGTCCCCCGGTGAATACAGGTGACCTCTTGTTGTCCCAGGTTGATGTCACCAGTTTCCAGTTACCCGATTTATAACCACTGATGCCGCCTCTTGCCACTATTCTATATTTCAAGTATTCTATATTTATAATATTCTATGCACGATTTTCCTTCACTTCCAACTTATATGTTGTTGTGATATCCGTTCCACTTCACTGTTCCACGAATCACCGTTCACTATTTTTTTCCTAATACACGCATGTATACAAAGCCTCGTTCACTGGCTCACACGTGTCTCCCGTTTATTCTCTATTTAGCACAAAGTTCTATTGTTAATGACTATTTTCAATTTTCCAGCGGGTCACTATGCACTTTGTTATGTCTGTAATCAGTAATCCACGGCAGTAGTCCTAAAAATCCCGGTTAATGACACGATTTTAACGGAGCGCGCACGGTAGGTCTTCCCCCTCCCTCGACCTCGACTCCCCAAATCACCCATTCTTTAAATTCTTAAAGGGTAACTTACATTAAAGTGTGTCGGATTTCCTACACTCTTTAACTATAATATCAGCTATTATAGGCCATTAAACGAGACAGATCAACAAATTCGAGGCTCTGTGTAAACAAACTCCAGCTAATCATGTTGAACTGGAGGGCAATCATATGGTTGCCAAGAAAAAAAAATGACCAAGTAAGAAGCCAAATAGAAAAATATGTGGCTATTCTTACTGGCACTACAATAATTGATGCAACACTAGAGGCTATCATACAAGATCAGGCAGGTTATGAAGATACCATTCAAATCAAGTTATAACACATTGTCAATGTAATAACTCATTACAAGGCAAGAACAAACATTACAACCACAGCTTCCCATAACCAGTCACAACCAGAAGTCAAACTACAATCAATTAGTTTATCAACTTTCTCTGAAACAGAGTACGGAAGTTGTTTAAGATCGCAGGTGATTCGACCTTAAAAAAAAACATAAGGGCCCAGGTGATGCGCTCACATAGATATCTTGAAATGATGTCTATGTGAGCGCATCACATAGAACTGAGATCTTGAAATTGTACCATGATATAATCCAACAACAACTCGATAACAAATTTATCGAGGTTGTAACAAATGATGATCCTAAGGATGGACAGAACCTGCCGCCCCACCCAGTACTGAAAAATTCTGCTACTACCACAATAAGGATAGTATTTAACTGCAGTGCCAAGACTAAGCAAAATAGTGTTTCATTGAATGACTGCCTTCAAACTGACCCTAACCTGAGAAAAAGGCTATACGACGTGCTGTTAAAGTTCCGTATCAGGACATGCATACACGGCCGACATCAATAAGGCATTCCTTAGGATAGGTCTCCAAGAAGAAGACCGTAACTACGCCAAGTTCCTATGGATCAAGGATCCTAACGATCCAAACAGTGAATTAATCACCTACAGGCTTGCGCCAGTTTTGTTTGGTGCTACTTCTTCATTGTTTCTGCTTCAAGCTACCTTAGATACACACTTGAAGAATTCTAATAGCCCACATAAAACTGAAATTAGCAACAACCTGTATGTGGAAAATTTCCAAAGAACAGCTAGCGGTGAAAGTAAACTGCTGAGCATATAACACGAGACCAATCAAGAATTATTGTAAGCAAATATTCCTCTCCAGTCGTGGGTCTCCAACAATACCAAATTAAATCAATTGATCGAAACAGAATTTCCAGACAACAAGGTACCCCAGAAGACAAAGGTACTAGGCATTGAATGGGATTCAACTGCAGATCAGTTAAAAATCAAATCAGTGGAACCAGATACCACCAATGAAACAATAAGAAAACCACCATCCCAAGTCAGCAAACCCTTCGACCCATTGGGACTATCAAATTAAAAAACAATTAAGCTACATGTGTTTTGCGATGCCTCGGGAAAGGTCTATGTCACAGTATCTTACCTGGTATCAAATGGGCAAGCCAATTTGCTCACATCAAAGGCCAGAATGGCACTGTTAAAGAAATGACCATTGCCTCAACTGGAGTTAACAGCCCTACTGCTAGGAGCAAGATTGGCTCATTATCTGATCAAGGCCTTAAGCAACATCCACTTTGAAGAAACACTGGTATGGTCAGATAATGAGGCAGTGCTACAGTGGGTGAGAAACAATAACAGTAAAAACCCTTACTTGATTAACCGCGTTAAGGAAATACGAGAGTTGTCGGCAGGGTACAAACTGAGATATGTACGCACCAAGAAGAATCCTGCTGACTATCTCTCTCGAGGCCTGATTTTACGGTAATTAACCAAAGCAGAGATGTGGTTCAATGGAATTCAGTGGCTAATCAGCGACCAGTGGCTTGAACAAAAGCCACAAGTCCTTTGGACCAATGTCACTGTTCCCACTGAGAATTCAGAACCACCTCAGACTTTGGTAATTCGTCCTAATCGGTACTCTGAACTGAATAAACTAATAGGGGTCACCCAAGTGGTGTTTGATTTTCTTAAGAAAATAGAAATCATGCATCAATTCCCTAGTACCTTAAGGTACTGGGTTAAAAGAGCTTAAACAGATACATTCGGAATGGAATTTGACAACGTCTCTAAGAAACTTGAGAATGAGCTGGGTCTCTGGATAGACACAAACAATTATAACCTAATAAAGTGGGGAGGACGCTTGCAACATATGGATATAGATCTGGAAGCAAAAAATCTAATATTGCTTCCTTGTTTCTACATAATAAGCAAACTAATTGTGTTACATATACACAAACACGATACTCTTGCATGGTGGGGTATTAGATACTCTCACAGACTTCAGACAACAGTACTGGCTACCCCAATGTTGGCTGACTGTAAAATCAATAATAAATCCTGTGTAATATGCCGGACGTATGATGCCAGTGTCCATATCTGAGACCTCCTTCACTTCCAAAGGAACGAGTTGTACATATTCTTCCTTTTGAGACCACAGGAGTAGATTTCACAGGAGCACTAACACTGAGAGACACCAAGGACAAAATCCTAGGGAAGGCATATATCTGCCTATTCACCTGTGCCACAGCAAGGGGAGTATATCTAGAAGTGACTCCCGATATGAGTGCCAAGACATTCTTGCAGGCTTTCCGCAGGTTTGCTTCACGTAGATCCTGTCCTAAGTTAATGTTCTCAGAAAATGGGTCCAACTTAGTGGCAGGAGAAGCATGTCTGAGGGAAATCTGGAACCACCCAATGGTACGCACGGCCCTAAATCAACGGCAGTGCCACTGGAAATTCATACCTCCAAGAGCACCATGGCACGGAGGTTTCTATGAATGCATGGTTGGTACAGTGAAAAGTTCTTTTCGAAAAACCATACACAGCCAAAAGGTTGACATGAAGGAGTTCCAAACCGTTGTCACAGAAATAGAAGCTTGAGTTAACAACTGACCACTACCTACCTCTCTGATGATGTTTCACAACGTGAACCGTTAAGTCCAGCTCATTTGATGTAGGGGGGAGACCTCTAAGACCCTTTGTGTCCCTTATGAATGAGGAACCAGAAGATCCTTCATATATCCGAGAGAGTGACTTGATTCAACGTTTTAAACATCTCTCACGAGTGATAAGTCGGTGGAATGAAGTATTGACTCGAGAATACCTTACTGCTCTGAGGGAGTATCACTACAGGGCAAACAACCCCTACAACAGAATTAACTTGAACCCTGGTGACATAGTTTTGGTGGACAGCGATGGGCCACCCTCAGAGTGGCCAATAGGCCAAATAGTCTCTGTTCATCCAGACCCTAAGGACATCTTGAGAATAGTGAAAGTAAAAGGCCAAGGCAACACTACTGTCAAAACATTAGAGAAATTAGTTCCTTTAGAACTGGCAGGAAAATAGACGCTCAACGACTTCCCTCACCCACAGCGCCAGTACGAGACATATGTCTAGAAAGTACTGCTGCACGACAGTGCAAGCTTAAATTAATGCAGCTCTATAATTCTGAGGGAGAGGAATAAAGTGATTGCAGTCCTTACTGAGACTTCGACCCGTATTTCGCCCCCTAGACATTATGTCAGAAATCTGATACATATGTTAACATACTATAGTTACCCATTAAGAATTTTTGGAAAATGAAAGATTCCGTGACGTCATAACAACAAGACTTATATTCACAACATGTATATATTAAACTCTAATTATTCCTTTAAACAGAGTCTAGTGTTTAAACTTAATAAAATAGTATTCACTAGGACTGAATAATTATACCATACACCAGAAAATATAGCTTGCCTCCCTAGTCCTTATGACAGAGTAGGAACCAGCAGAGTATTGGAACAAAACATTGTTGGAACACCACCTCAAGGGAGGGGAGGTAAGTTATTGTCTCAGAGAGAGAGAAAGAGAGAGGGCTTCCCACGATCGTCGTCGCCCCTAAATCAACACAACAACAGAGAGAGGGCTTCTCACGACATTCACAACTCATCAAAGACTCCCAAAATATGAGTCAACAACCAAGAAACTGCCATTGTAACCCCCTACAGCAACTACGTTCCTGACTGCCTTATATTCTTTTATTGGTAGTGATCACTGTTAAATATTGGATAGGTTGCCGGTTATTAGCATACGAAAACCCAAACACAGTGAATAGTGTTCCTCAGCAACTCACAAATATTTCATGTCACACCTGTACTTTATATGTTGATGGAGCCATTCCTTCGGCAGGTCATTCGTGATCTGGAATAATTAGAAGGTGAGCTGGCCCACATAAAGTGTGATGTTTCTTGCCGCCCTTGTTGGTCCACAGACACCACAGTGCTAGGCCGCCATTACATGGCACTCTGAAGTACATGTGCCACACCCTAACAGACGTTGGAGGCAACAACAATAACACTGCCTACCGGGCTATATCAACCACACAGTTGAGACATTATAAATTGTATACTAATATAATTATAAGATAACAGTAATACTAACCAATGTAGTCTAATTACCACCATAGGTGCTATAATTTATATAAAGTTAGAGGTAAATATTTACAACTTAATATATATCCACACATTGTGGTATAAGTTGTAAATATCCCTTCAAACTATTTGCAGATAAATTCTGGCAGGCTGAATCAAAATATACAGTCCGTTTAAAATCATAATTCAATACTGAAGTTAACAAAAAATATAATAAAAATAAATAAATGTCTGCTAGGATTTTCCCACAAGTACTGCCCGGAGGATGGCTAAGGGGTGCGGTACTCCCCCATAGCCATCCGGTACTGCCTATGGTGTCTGGTACTCTAGGCGGGACCAAAGAGCCCAAGCTCAACTCCTGCAAGCACAATTAGGTGAGTACAGGATGGGTATGGCGTCCACTACAACCCACAGGATGGGTATTGGTCCCACTACAGATCATGGGTTGGAGTATGGGGTCAACTACAGCTCATGGGTTGGGGTATGGGGTCAACTACAGCTCATGGGTTGGGGTATGGGGTCAACTACAGCTCACGGGTTGGGGTATGGGGTCAACTACAGCTCATGGGTTGGGGTATGGGGTCAACTACAGCTCACGGGTTGGGGTATGGGGTCAACTACAGCTCACGGGTTGGGGTATATAGGGTCAACTACAGCTCACGGGTTGGGGTATGGGGTCAACTACAGCTCATGGGTTGGCGTATGGGGTCAACTACAGCTCACGGGTTGGGGTATATAGGGTCAGCTACAGGTCACGGGTTGGGGTCCTAAATGGTTTCCTTCGCCATGACATCCATTTAGGTCATGGGTGATGCCTCCATCACCCATGTCAGGTACATGCATACAATAATATAAATAAATAAATAGTTTATGTAGATAAAAGTACATACAAACATATTGCGTTACAATTAGCATGCTGGATTTCTAGATAGAGCTAGTATATACTATCCTTAAAGACACTAATACCCACACCTTTGGCGGCCAACCCGTCCTCATAAAATTACGTTGCTCTATACCCGTATGCGCGCTATGGCCAAAATGAACGTAATTTGACATTAAATTGGCTCACGAAAGTGAAGTACTATCACGTTTTCTGTTGTGAGTCCTCCTGCTTACTCGGTAAGGTTAGGAGAGGAAATTTTCAATTGACGGTTTTCATGACGTTTTGAAACCTTAGGAAAACTTCCTGCCCTATTAACCTTCCAGAGGACCCTTAACTTACTGTTTTGGAAGAAAAAACTCCAAAATTTATTTTCAATTATTTTTCATTTTCAAATTACGTCCATTTTCGGCCATACGGGCAAACGGTCAAATTCAAACGTAATCTGTAAGAGGACAGGTTCAGAAAATACTTAAAAACTAAGACAAGACTGAGATCAACAGCATGAATTTAAATTAAATAGGTTGACACTTAGTAGGTAAGGTAGGTTACATGGAGTTGATTATGTAGTACTTAGTTGTTTTTATCTTAAACTAGATGATAGAGAGGCAGTCTTTGGCGTGATTAGGAATACATTCATGCATACATACATACATACATACATACATACATACATACATACATACATACATACATACAAACATACATACATACATACATACATACATACATACATACATACATAAATACATACATACATAAATACATACATACATAAATACAGACATACATATACATCTAGTCAGTATATTGTTATTTCGAGATAAAATCCAATACAGTTTATATTGGTGCGACGCCACTGTCATGAGGTTACCTGGAGGTGCTTCTTGAGGAGTTTAAATATCTCAGGAACTGTAGGCTTATGCGAGACATGTGTTAGATGGGGCATCTACAAGCACCAGCTGGAGGCTGGGGGAGTGTTGATGATTGAGGTGATGGTCAGCCCAAATGTTGGAGGCTGGGTTTGACAATAACCCCCCCCCCCCCCCCCCCCCGCACACACACACACACACGTTGACCACACAACGTCTATGGTTATCTGCCACTCTCACTTACCAAGGGTATCCCATACACACACACACACACACACACACACACACACACACACACACACACACACACACATTGGGGGGCCTCGTAGCCTGGTGGATAGTGCGCAGGATTCGTAATTCTGTGGCGCGGGTTCGATTCCCGCATGAGGCAGAAACAAATGGGCAAAGTTTCTTTCACCCTGAATGCCGCTGTTACCTAGCAGTAAATAGGTACCTGGGAGTTAGTCAGCTGTCACGGGCTGCTTCCTAAGGAGTGTGTGTGGTGTGGAAAAAAAAAAAAAAAAAGTAGTTAGTAAACAGTTGATTGACAGTTGAGAGGCGGGCCGAAAGAGCAAAGCTCAACCCCCGTAAAAACACAACTAGTAAACACACACACACACTAAAGAAAGGCTGTTGGTCCAGATGGGATCTCACCATGGATACTGAAAGAGTGTGCAGAGGCACTTTGCTTGCCACTCTCCATAGTGTATAGTAAGTCACTGGACACGGGAGACCTACCAGAAATATGGAAGACGGCGAATGTGGTCCCAATATACAAAAAGGGCGACAGGCAAGAGGCACTGAACTACAGGCCAGTGTCCTTGATTTGTATACCATGCAAGGTGATGAAGAAGATCGTGAGAAAAAAACCTGGTAACACATCTGGAGAGAAGGGACTTCGTGACAAATCGCCATCATGGGTTCAAGGAGGGTAAATCTTGCCCTACAGGCTTGATAGAATTCTACGATCAGGTGACAAAGATTAAGCAAGAAAGAGAGGGCTGGGCGGACTGCATTTTCTTGGATTGTCGGAAAGCCATTGACACAGTACCGCATATGAGGCTGGTACATAAGCTGGAGAGACAGGCAGGTGTAGCTGGTAAGGTGCTCCAATGGATAAGGGAGTATCTAAGCAATAGGAAGCAGAGAGTTACGGTGAGGGGTGAGACCTCCGATTGGCGTGAAGTCACCAGTGGAGTCCCACAGGGCTCTGTACTCGGTCCTATCTTGTTTCTGATATATGTAAATGATCTCCCAGAGGGTATCGATTCATTTCTCTCAATGTTTGCGGATGATGCTAAAATTATGAGAAGGATTGAAACAGAAGAGGACTGTTTGAGGCTTCAAGAAGACCTAGACAAGCTGAAGGAATGGTCGAACAAATGGTTGTTAGAGTTTAACCCAACCAAATGTAATGTAATGAAGATAGGTGTAGGGAGCAGGAGGCCAGATACAAGGTATCATCTGGGAGAGGAAATTCTTCAGGAGTCAGAGAAGGAAAAAGACTTGGGGGTTGATATCACGCCAGACCTGTCTCCTGCAGCACATATCAAGCGGATAACATCAGCGGCATATGCCAGGCTGGCCAACATACGAACGGCATTCAGAAACTGGTGTAAAGAATCATTCAGAACTTTGTATACCACATATGTCAGGCCAATCCTGGAGTATGCAGCCCCAGCATGGAGTCCATATCTAGTCAAGGATAAGACTAAACTGGAAAAGGTTCAAAGGTTTACCACCAGACTAGTACCCGAGTTGAGAGGTATGAGCTACGAGGAGAGACTACGGGAATTAAACCTCACTTCGCTGGAAGACAGAAGAGTTAGGGGGGACATGATCACCACATTCAAGATTCTGAAGGGAATTGATAGGGTAGATAACGACAGTCTATTTACCACAAGGGGAACACGCACAAGGGGACACAGGTGGAAACTGAGTGCCCAAATGAGCCACAGAGATATTAGAAAGAACTTTTTTAGTGTCAGAGTGGTTGACAAATGGAATGCATTAGGAAGTGATGTGGTGGAGGCTGACTCCATACACAGTTTCAAGTGTAGATATGATATAGCCCGATAGGCTCAGGAATCTGTACGCCTGTTGATTGACGGTTGAGAGGCGGGACCAAAGAGCCAGAGCTCAACCCCCACAAACACAACTAGGTGAGTACACACACACACACACACCAGGGAGACAGGACAAGTTAGAGGGGACATAATCACCACATATAAGATTCTCAGAGGAATGAAAAGGGTAGATAAAGAATGACTATTTAATACAAGGGGCACATGCACTAGGGGACACAGGTGGAAACCGAGTGCCCAAATGAGCCATTGAGACGTTAGAAAGAACATTTTTAGTGTCAGAGTGGTTGACAAATGGAATGCATTAGGAAGTGAAGTGATGGAAGCAGACTCCATACACAGTTTCAAGTGAAGATATGATAGAGCCTAGTAGGCTCAGGAACCTGTACACCAGTTGATTGACAGTTGGGAGGCGGGACCAAAGAGCCAGAGCTCAACTCCCGCAAGCACAAATAGGTGAGTACACATGCATCTGTAACAATATATATATTGTTACGGACTCGTCACCCTTGTCAGGGGGTTGAGTGGCAGTTCCAGCGCCATCTACGAGTCCGTACCCGAACTTCCCTGATATTGGACGCTATGTAGGCAACGCCATCTTTTGGTGGTGGAGTGATCGTAACAAGTGGCTCAAGATTCCTGCCTTGGTCAGACAGAGGTCGATGTGGATGACCTCTGGTGAGGTGGCGGCTCCAGATTAGCGCCATCTGTTGTGCTACGGAGCACGATGTCAATTCCCCAGTGAGTATTACTTCCTGGTTTCACCAGTACCTTCCATTTAACTGATGATTGTTACGGCCCTCTCGGGTCGCAACTGGGTTCATACTCTGATGTTATTAGAGGAAGGGTATCCGGCCCCAAGCCAGTAGTGGCTTTCAAGGGATGAGATCCGTGACGCAAGTAAAATAAAAGGGGAAGGGAAAGAAAGGCAAAAACTTAAGATTATAATTACCTTCACCAATAAGTAATATATAAAAGTTACACAGGGGGAGGGGTATTAACACTACACAGGGGAAGTATATACACGGTCGTCTTCTCCTGAAGACGCTGGATCCTCTCGGTGCCAAGTCCTCGGTGCTCTCGTGGTCTCTTGACGAATCCTTCGATCAAGCTGAGTCTACCCCGGACACAGGCCAGCCAAAACACAGTTCCACTGGGGCACCGCCGTGGAGGCCGTCAACCACAATTCCAGCAGACTGCTGGCAGGTTCTGGATCAGCAACGCTGGTCTGGCCACTCCACGAGCGATACTAGGGTAGCGCCCTAGTCAGGAGCCTCGTGTGATACCACAGATCACTCTCCTGTCCACAATACCCCAGTGGTCAATCGTCTCCAGCAGTCGGTCCCGGGTACGACAATCCTTCAACTGCCACTTCACTGGCAGGGTAACACCACAGTGTTCCTCTGGGAGGCGACTCATAGCTGCTGCAGAAAAGCACAAGGTATGGGGACGGCTGCCTTGGGTAGACTGACTCAACTTCCCTTACAGCAGTCCCAGGTCGACTCTGTAAGCAGACACGTCATCAATAACAGGGACACACTAAAGCACCTCACTTACAGGCTCAGACACAAACGCCCGACGTATCCACTCCATAGATGGCGTTGTCGTCTGAGCACCACCTCACCAGAGGTCAGCAGCGGCGGTGTTGTGAGCTGCACAGGACTGGAAACTGGCCCTTGTGGCCGGTACACTTCGTCCTCACCAGGTGTCGTCGTCCATTTGGTGGGGGTTTCGGGAGCTGACCCACAGATGGCGCGGTCGTCACTGCTCCGTGCTCGGACGCTGGATTCGGGTCCGTAACACCTCCCCACCAAAAAGAATTTGGTTTGGGGTTCTATAAAGAGAAACACAAACCAAATTAGTACGGCGACACAACTCCAAATGGACTCACTTATACTGTAAACTGGAACGGCGAGGCTGTCTCGTCCACAGAACTGTACTAAGGAGAAACCCTGGCACAAAGGGAACTTGAAAATGGCAGGCGATGACCTGCCTGACGTAATTTTCCACACCACCTCTGCGATGTCAAGCAGGGGCATCATCTCACATCTCTCGAGTAAGGATCGGTGTAGACACGATGTGGGGCGACTCGACACTTCCCTGTGTCGTGGCACCGATGATGGCTGGTCACAGACGGCATTTCTGTGACCGGTCCGAAGGTCCTTCAGGGAGACAGGAACCTGGAATACAGGGGTCTGGTAATTCAGAGTGACAGCGACAGTGGGCAAGTCAGTACTTACTGCATACGCCCCTACTAGGCTCACACCTAGTTCCAACAGGGCTGCTTGCACACCGAAGATGGCATTCGCTCTGTCACCGTCTGGTCGACCAACGTTCCGTATAACGCTGCATTTAGGCTCAGCTATCACGCGGGGGGTGTCAACCTGTCGGAAACAGTCACTCATATTATCATATGTCGTACCACCTGTATCAACCATCACCTTCCAGGTCCCTTCTTCAACTGCAACATTCACTGTGCACGTCTCCAATCCCTGGGACCTCTTCATGTTGTTCACGGGAGCCATCATCTGCCGGGTCGTCCACTGGTCCTCACTGAGAGCACATACAAGAATAAAACAAAACACCGCTAAGAAACATTTGGTTAACTTAGGGACAAGTTTCCTGAGCTTGAAATGTCCATAGCTGGCTACATCCATTAGCCTGGTTTGGACCAAAGAGGGCACTAGACCGTTCGAACACACCTCACATACCTCTGACGTCTGGGGAATCTCTGGCCGGTTCAATGAACGCTGTACCTTGCCATACCGCAAGTACACATCCGCCTTCGCTCCAGACTCGTTGGTATCCGTGGGTGCTTGCACACGAGACCTCTCTTCATGCCCAGTTACCTCTGCTATCGTAACCGCATGTTCCTCGTCGGGAGAAGAATCAGGAGACACTGTTAGAATACTGTCGATCTGCGGGTGAGAGGACAAATTAAACACGTTTAAATCCGGGTCTGTTTTTACCTGGATATTACCACTGCCTGTTACCTCTGACCTTGCTGTTCCGGCCGACTCGTCCACGACCTTGGGAAGATTGATGCTCCAATCTGTCACCAAGTCGTTGGCTAGTACCACGTCAATCCCTGCTATAGGGAGGGTATCGACTACTGCCAACACACATGTGCCGCTGAAGTAAGGCGAGTCGAGATGTACTGGCACTAAGGGGGCGATGTACTGCGTCCTTGGAAACCCAACCAGGACAACCTCTTGTCTCCCATCCACACTCACCCCCTCGGGTAACGAGCTTCTCACGATCAGGGACTGGGCTGCTCCACTATCTCTGAGCACTACAACTGATCTACCAGTATGATCACTCGTTACATACCCGCTTGAAGTGTGAGGGGCAAACAATCTGGGATCTGGGTTCTTCCTGCGCAATCGTAGACTGGCTTCCTGCTGGTGGTGTTACACAGCTCATCAACATCACCTCCCGACGTGCGCCGCTACCTCTTCTGCCTCGGCACATAGCAGCTACATGCCCTTTCTGCCCACAAGTCCAGCACACCACATTCCTCCTCGGACTCCGGTGTTTCGGACTGTTAGGACTAGTCCTTCGAGGGCTACTTGGGGGCGTCTTCTTAGCGCTTCGTGGGACGGGGGTCTCCTCTTCGTCATGAGGTTTGTCAAACCGGCGCTGGTAATTCCTCGGGACGTACTTAGCAGACGGCCTATGAGTCAGGATGTACTCTTCAGCCATGGTGGCTGCCGCGCTCAAGGTCTCGACCTGCTGCTCTTCCAAGTACGTCTTTAGGTCTCCAGACAAACAATCCTTGAAGTCCTCTAACAGTATGAGCTGCTCGAGGTCTTCTTTGGTCTCCACCTTCCGAAAGGCACACCATTCCTGGAAAAGTCGCTCCTTGATAGTGGCGAATTCGGTGAAGGTGTGTTCTGAGGTCTTTTTCAGGTTTCTGAACTTCTGCCTGTAAGCCTCAGGTACCAATTGGTACGCCATGAGCACGACCTTCTTCACCTTGTCGTAATCGCCGGAGTCGTCAAGGAATAACGTAGAGTAGGCGATTTGGGCCTTCCCAGTCAAGACTGACTGTATCATGATGGCCCAATTCTCCCTTGGCCACTCCAAAGAGGCAGCGACTTTCTCGAATGCTGCGAAGAACTTTGAAACTTCCTTCTCGTTGAATTTGGGGACCATTTTGATGTTCCTTACCAGATCGAAACTACTGGTGTCCGTTGTTTGCCTCCGACCACCGCCTAACCGTAATACTTCTAGTTCATGTTGTCTCTGTCTTTCTTTTTCTTCTCTCTCTCGCTGTTTCTCTTCTCTTTCTCGCTCTTCTCTTTCTCGTTTCTTATCTCTTTCTCGCTCTTCTCTTTCTCGTTTCTCTTCTCTTTCTCGCTCTTCTCTTCTTTCTTCTCTTTCTAATTCTAAACGCCTCATCGCCAATTCTTTGTCTTTCATCTCCATTTCTTTATTTTTCATCTTCACTTCTTTATCTTTTAATTCTCGTTCTAATTCTAACTTCTTCCACTCTATCTCGCGATTTATCTCTAAGGCACGCATTTTGACTGTAAGAAAGCTAATATTCAGCTCACCTGCATCACTGTCAATGTCGCTGCCTTTATCTTCCTTTTCAGTGGAAGCTATCTCCTCACATTCCTTTATACTAGGAGTCTCGCCTTCCTGTTTCTCCTCTGCCTTCAAATGCCGGTGAACCTTGGACAAGATCTCCACACGGGAATCACTGGCACGGATCTTGATCTCCAGGTAGGCGCTCACTAGTACAAGTTCTGGTTTGCTCAGATATTTTAATCTGGCAAGACAGTCCTCTCTGTTCAGAAAAGCCTGAACATCGTCCAGATCATCGATGGTAGCTTTTTCTGCCATTGTCACAGACGGAACACTTAACTAGCACTTAACACACCGCTTTCACGTTAGCACTTAACGCACCGAGCACTGTTCTACGCCAATATTGCACTTTATCGCACCTGGCACCTCACTTGCCAATATTGCACGTAATTACTTCGGCACCGCACTACACAATATTGCACTGAATCACAGCGAACACTTCGCTCTACAATATTGCACTTAATCACACCGAGCACCGCACTGCACAATACTGCACTTTGTCACTCTTAGCACTGCACAGGACGTATAACGTCCCAATCATCACACAGGGGAGGAATTATATACAGGGATTACGCCACTTCACCACCCCTGTCAAACATACTTAACAAGGGGACGGATCCCGCTGGGGATGCCAATTATGTTACGCCCCTCGCGGGTCGCAACTGGGTTCGTACTCTGATGTTATTAGAGGAAGGGTATGCGGCCCCAAGCCAGTAGTGGCTTTCAAGGGATGAGATCCGTGACGCAAGTAAAATAAAAGGGGAAGGGAAAGAAAGGCAAAAACTTATTATAATTACCTTCACCAATAAGTAATATATAAAAGTTACACAGGGGGAGGGGTATTAACACTACACAGGGGAAGTATATACACGGTCGTCTTCTCCTGAAGACGCTGGATCCTCTCGGTGCCAAGTCCTCGGTGCTCTCGTGGTCTCTTGACGAATCCTTCGATCAAGCTGAGTCTACCCCGGACACAGGCCAGCCAAAACACAGTTCCACTGGGGCACCGCCGTGGAGGCCGTCAACCACAATTCCAGCAGACTGCTGGCAGGTTCTGGATCAGCAACGCTGGTCAGGCCACTCCACGAGCGATACTAGGGTAGCGCCCTAGTCAGGAGCCTTGTGTGATACCACAGATCACTCTCCTGTCCACAATACCCCAGTGGTCAATCGTCTCCAGCAGTCGGTCCCGGGTACGACAATCCTTCAACTGCCACTTCACTGGCAGGGTAACACCACAGTGTTCCTCCGGGAGGCGACTCACAGCTGCTGCAGCAAAGCACAAGGTATGGGGACGGCTGCCTTGGGTAGACTGACTCAACTTCCCTTACAGCAGTCCCAGGTCGGGGCATCCGAGGATAATCCTCATGGTTTCGTTTTGCATCTTTTCCAACCCTCCAAGCATTTTCTCAGACACTAGTACAAGCATAGGTGCAGCATAATCGATTGGAGATCTAATATATGAGAGATACATCATTTTGCCAATTCTCACAATTGTGCCATACCTTGGATGGTAGCCTGCCACATCCTTGAGAGCACAGAGCCTCTCTCTACATTGGCGACCCAGTCTAGCTACAACACTGCTGTACAGTGGGACCTCAAGACCAAGGAATTTGTATCTGGTCACATAGTCGAGTAGAGAGCCATCTTGCAGCTGCATCTTGCGGACAGCCCCACCCCGTCTGGGTGGGCGTCGGTTCAGGATGTTTCTTTTTTCTACTGAGACAGCGTAGGCTTAGGCTGCGTAGGGGATGAACGTTTGTGGGGTCCTCCCCTGCGCTTGCGCTCGTTGTCGGTGGTGTAATTGGACTTGCTGCATTTACGAAGCTTAATAGCCAATATGGGACACACACACACACACTAGGTGGTCTGAAACTTGGTTATCACCTGCACTAGTAAATTAAAAGTGACATTTGTAGCCTTGCTGCTGGCCTGCGAAGGAACGCCTCTCCTCCTCACACACCTATTGGGCCTAAACCAAACATGTCAGGTACCCAAAGATAGCTCTTGCGCCATACAACCGCTGAGCCGTGATTGCCTTTTTCTTTGATCGGAGACGCTAGTGACCATGAAACAATGCAGCCTCTTTTCAGTGTAGATACTTTGAGTGATGCCTTAACTCTCCCACTTCTACATTAGTTGATGTGAAGTAGTGCTCTGACGATTGAGGGGGGGTTTGAAACTTTAATTACAAAAACTTTGTGGATTAACAATGGATCTGTTCGAATATTGGGCATTGATGTGGCATCAACTATAGCTGTGCTAGGCCTAGCTCCTCGCCCGGCCAGGAAAGGAGGATATGGTGCCAGGAACGCCTTCATGATCAACATGCTTATTGCATGCCTCTCCGCCAGCTCTCAAGAACTACGGTTTGTTGACTGTGTATTTCAATTTTGTTGTGAGTATTGAGCAGACTCCAGGTATTTATGCGTATGTCACTAACTTAAAATTTAGTTCACAGGTCTGCAAGTACGCTGTGACCTTGAAAATAGCGGAGCCTCATACATGCAGGCTGTCTGATTTATTTCTGCTGATCTTGTTGATGGTTCGCGGCCCCTTCCACCCTGTGAATTGGCAAACTACTGATGTGCTGCTTTGTGGTTCACTGTGGGGCGAGTGTACCGTAATACCCTGCATATAGATGTTGTGTCTTTAACGTCATGGCAACTGTCCTGGGCGAGATACTGGGCAGCACATCACCATTGCCAGATAGTGACTTTGGGGACCACCGTACGCTCATCAATTGTTCTCTAATGATGGTGCGATCTCCTCAGTGATGACCCACGACACATCAGAGGGCGGTGCATATGATAAGGTTACAAGGTGCAAATGAGTAAAGGTCAGCGACGTAAGCATTCGAGAACGGCACGATCTAACCAACCCAATTCGGCTGCTGCCAAACATTTACGGCCAGATTTTTCTCTGGGAACCACAGTAGAGGGAAAAGTGCAGTGGTTGTGAAGCCTCTGCGACATATAATGACATGGTCATTAAGTTACCTAGAGATGAAAGTGAGTATGTCTTCGTTACAAACGACAGTGCTTTTGTAAATGTGTTGCTAAACACCCAGTTTACAAGTATTAAGATGAAAAATGCAGTACCAAGGTGTCCAAAAGTAACCATTGTCATATTCAATGTTAATAAACACATTAAGCCTGTTTATCTCTGTGATGAAAATGTTGTAAACCCTTAACGTCCGAGAAATGGCCTCATAGCTGCCACATGGAAAGGTGCCACGCCTATACCAAATAGAATTTACTCTAGAGCAGCTTCAGGTCGGCACTATAACATTGCCCTCTACAACCCTCCCCCTCGTGGGTGTTATAAGTGTCAACGATGGGGACGTCACATGGCCAGGTACTGTACAAGCCAAAACTATTTTTGGGCCGTGTGTGGTGAACCTCATAAATCTGAGGTGTGTTTTAAACTCATAAAGGAACGTCACCCAGTAAGTGAAAAAGCATAAACTGTGGCAGGAGTGGTGTTCAAGCCTGGCACCTTGACTGTGGCAGGAGCGGTGTTCAAGCCTGGCACCTTGACTGTGTCAGGAGTAGTGTTCAAGCCTGGCACCTTGACTGTGGCAGGAGTGGTGTTCAAGCCTGGCACCTTGACTGTGGCAGGAGTGGTGTTCAAGCCTGGCACCTTGACTGTGGCAGGAGTGGTGTTCAAGCCTGGCACCTTGACTGTGGCAGGAGCGGTGTTCAAGCCTGGCACCTTGACTGTGTCAGGAGTGGCGTTCAAGCCTGGCACCTTGACTGTGGCAGGAGTGGTGTTTGTGAGATTTTTTTCTACGCCTACCTCCCTTAAGAGGTTGACTACAAGTTTAAAGTCTGCTCACGGCAGTTAAGCATGAGTCCAGTAGAAAAAGGAAAAGCGGGAGCAAACCGCCAGGCCTCCACCACCAAGGGTGAAAACCTGTCCACAATAGGCCGCTGGCTCCTCCTAGTTAAACAGGACGTTAAAACTAATAAAGGGTAACCGACGGGTTCTCACAATCAAATATTTATATTTGAAGTGGCGCTATGAATTGGAATTCGAATTCCCAAGAACAGCCGCCTTATCAAGATCACATCAACATTTAATAATATGCAGAAATATGGTGGAACAATATGGTTGAAGGGTTGACATCAAAGACTGTTTTCTATAACATAACAATTTATTAATAACATGAGACTAACTACTACATTACCGAGTTTACATTACGTTAATGTCAATCCAGTGGCACGATAACAAACAGCTAAATAGCAACCCTTGCTGTGAGGCTGCATACTGAACTAACCTGAACACAGGTGTGCTCACTGATGATGCAATATTGCAAAACAAAGAAAAATATCACAGACTAAGTTACACCACAGCGAATGGTTACGTTATTGTACATCAAGTCGCATTTGCAACACAGCTATTCAACAGCCCCTCGAGAAGTGACAGCAGGCTCCATCTTGCTGACACTCCGGGCTGACAACATGAACTAACTGAACAAATGAAGGATCCACTGAAACAAAGACACAAGCAGGCAATCAATAGTGTCACGGTTTCCCTGACAGCTACTATAATCACAAACTTAGGGGTCCTCCCGCCCCCAGGAGAGACCCACGTAACTAGGCGGAAGTCTAACAGTGACTCCCCCCTATCACAACCCCGTGTGAACACTCTTTGCAACTCCCAATAAGAAGTTGCCCTGTTGTAACCCGATACACAGACAGGCAAGGCGGGAATTCTGGGACACAGCTCCACAGATCCCTAGATGACTCTACTCTCGTCACCAGACGACAACCAAAAGAAATTGCCTGAAGTGATTAATTACGTTAATTGACTGATCGCAGCAGTCAGCAACAAAGTACTACGGTAATCACAAACAATTGTCTCCCACTAAACAACAACAGGATGATACTCTACGTTAATCTTTAACACTTGTCTCTCTCTTGTTAACAACAACTCAACATATTACACCACACTTGACTCCTTGCAAGTATTCAGTGAGTAATTCTCAATTAAGGTCAAACGGACCACTAATTACATCCCCATTGAGTTACGTTAACTAAGCCTACCCTACCTTGGTAGCTTCTCCATAGTCTGTGTCAAAAAATTACTAGTAAGTGTTAATTACCCTAATTAGGGCACTAATTACGGCTGAGCCATTAATTAACTGTCACCAGGACCGATAATTAATCGTCCAGGAATACGTCTCACTCCGCACTGCCTAAGCAGGTCTCATCAAACACTGTGAATTCACGGGAAAGGAGTTAATTACCCTAATTAACAAGATGTGCCAATAATCCACTGTCCTCAGACAGGATATGATTAATACAACGATTTATGCTAGCTCCATGACCTCGCTTAACCGAGTCACCGGAGCTCTCCAATGCTAATTACTCCACTAATTAACATGAGCCACTAATTGCTATACCCCTGAAAGGTAATTAGTCTCGAGCATATTACGTTAACACAAGTACTGACAGACTCTGACAGAACCTCTCCCACTACGTGAATTCATGATGAGAAGGCTAATTACATAATTAGCTATAGTGGTCAATTAACTGTCACATGGACAATTATTTGCTCCCGAGACGTATCTCATTATAGCTCAACACTGTTTCTCTTAACAGCCCCCACTCACTCCACAATACTAAGTGTGCACCCCTTATCCAGTTAATTACCCCTTAATTAACTCACTGAATCCTTAAGTCCTCAACATAACTTAAAGAAACAAAGTAACCCCAGCGTTACATAGGTCACACTACAATGGCATGCAACAACATAACAGCACTGCCCACATATGGTTGCGGCTACTGCAACTCGCTAATTACTGTGCCCACACAATAAAAATACACGGTTGTGCAACACACCCAAGTATACTAATATTACTGCCCTCCCTCTTTTACTTGCACCCGATTGCAAAGGAATACTGTGAACACACACATACCTCAGCCAGGCAATTAACCCATCAATTGCCTGCTCTCAATAAGTACTGTGAATTCCCCTGAATAATCCTAGAGGTCCCTTAAACCCTCAACACAGTTCCTGGGGCAATAATATTGTATAAACTGAAACAATACTGCACAAACCTGCAACATAATGATGCCGTCAGTATACCCCACATGCTAATGACATCATTAGGCAATCAGTCAGCAATCACACCTACTGACTTACCACACAACACAGTACATAAACATGCAAATGAACACATAGAAATGGCATTCACATAATCAATGAAAATTAATCATCAAGTAAGGTGCAACTAATTACACAGACTTCAGGGGTCCTCACAGACATCCCTGTCTACCTCTAATGATTATAATTTTACTGTACTCTTATGGCATTAATCCAGCCTGAACGATTATATAGAATCGACAGGCTGGATCACCTTTATGGTAAATCTCTACACTGACTGGTTACATCCTCTAGTCAGTCTACTAACATACAGCGTGGTCCCGTGTATAATCTCTATCTCCAGGTACCACCCCTATCCGACACCTGGATCCACTGAGAGCTGCCACTCAGCTGCTTTTCTAGCCTGGCGAGACTCTGAGATAACTCTTACCGTGAATATACACCGGTACCCATCACACTGTAATAGTACACATTTCTACTAGTTCCCAACTGCCCTCTTTCCTTTATTTTTCCTCATTACCAAAGTTACTACCACACTAGCTGACACACTTAGCTGCTTGCTCCTCATGTGTCGACAAGATTTGGCCCTAGGCTGTCCCGGGAAAGTGGCCAAGGCATGTGGCCACAGCGCCCCTCCCGAGCTGAGAGAGGGGGGTTGGGTTTGGGTGGCCTGGGTGGCGCATGACGTCACAGCACCCCACCCGGGCTGAGCTGGTGCGCGGGGTGGGGTTTGGACTGGGTGGGTGGCCTCCACCCGCGGGCGGGCGCGCACATGGGTGCCGCCCACAGGAGTACCCAAGCGGTTGGGGAATCTCAACCCCTGCCTTTGTTCTACACTGGGGTGACAATGGCCGGCGGCGTCCCCATACTGACACAGCCTGGCGGAATGCAAAGTCCAACATGGGCCTGTAATATCACATACACGTACACTGCCCAACATCAATTGTCCATTGCCACTAGACAGGATACTCGACACACCTGTTACACCATGAGGCTCTGCCAGCCTGCCTCATGCGTTCACACAGTCAACTGTCTCTTAGCCTTTTACTGTTTCTTCCGTAAACCCCTGGGCCCAATTCACTTAATTAGGCCTTGACACAACCCCTGATGGCAGGAGTGCCACCAATCGAGTAATTTGGAGGATAGAAGCGATTAACAGGGGTTGGAGGCGGCAAGCGTGCCACCCCCACCCAAACACCTCTTGCTTCCCTGGCCGCCCAATTCAAACTGAAGATTTGGCAGGCTAAGGGACTCGAGATGCCCATACCTCCTTACTACCATGCCTAGACCAATCAGCTTGAAGCCCGCACTGTTCCTCATGGTGCCGCATCCAATCACCTCTCTCCATCACCCTCGGGCGTCCTGTGACGTCACAAGGAGGGGGAGGCCTACAAGACAGTGGCTTATTGTCTCCCATGTGGGGGGGGGGCAACGTTCACTCCACTCTCTCTCCCCTCCCCCTGTAAAACCGTTGGGAGAGTCAAGTACCTCCCTACACCACTTCACTCTCAACTCCCATCCTATTTCACAGAAACAGGAAAATCTCTGTAATTCTCTCTACAGAGCAAACACAGACTTCTAACTACTCACACATGATAGTTCTTGACATAAGCTTTCATTCAACACCCAACAAGCATATGTTATTTTGAAAGCTTCAGTTTCTAGAGTGTCTAGCCTACTCTAGAACCTAGGAAAACTAGCTGAGGGATCTAGATCCCTCACAATGTTCAAGCCTGGCACCTTGACTGTGGCAGGAGTGGTGATCAAGCCTGGCACCTTGACTGTGGCAGGAGTGGTGTTCAAGCCTGGCACCTTGACTGTGTCAAACGATCAGCTGTTTTCCGTCAGGTGCCCGGCCTCGCCCACCCACGAGAGAGAGGTTGCCAGGTACTGCTGCCGGCTCTAATTCCTGTGCAGAGCCACCTGAACGTAGTGTTCGTAGCAGCTGGATACCAAATACTCCTACATTTGCCAATCACCAAGAGCAGCACGGGGCAAGACGACAGGTTTCTCTGTTCAACCTGCGGCTGCCCGTCAAGTGCCAGGAACCTGCCACCCTAAGGTGATGACACCGCACTCGCCTTCCCCTCCACACCACCATGAAGAGCAGTTGCCAACTGCTGCCATCAGCTCCACTCCCTGTTACGAGCCATCTGGAGGTGATGATCGCTCCAGCTGGCTGCCAAACTCACCACCCGTTAATTACGAAGTGCACAAGGTGACAGGTGCCAGACCGAAGACTTCTGCCAGCACCCCAGCTACCCCACAAGCACCAGGTGCTGGACCTTCTGCCAGTGGTGGGCCTGCCCCTGATGTAGAGTGGCCACTCCCCGGTTCTGCCAGTGGTGGGCTTGCCCCTGATGTAGAGTGGCCACTCCCTGGTTCTCCTAGTGGTGGGCCTGCCCCTGATGTAGAGTGGCCACTCCCTGGTTCTCCTAGTGGTGGGCCTGCCCCTGATGTAGAGTGGCCACTCCCTGGTTCTCCTAGTGGTGGGCCTGCCCCTGATGTAGAGTGGCCACTCCCTGGTTCTGCCAGTGGTGGGCCTGCCCCTGATGTAGAGTGGCCACTCCCTGGTTCTCCTAGTGGTGGGCCTGCCCCTGATGTAGAGTGGCCACTCCCTGGTTCTGCCAGTGGTGGGCCTGCCCCTGATGTAGAGTGGCCACTCCTTGGTTCTCCTAGTGGTGGGCCTGCCCCTGATGTAGAGTGGCCACTCCCTGGTTCTTCTAGTGGTGGGCCTGCCCCTGATGTAGAGTGGCCACTCCCTGGTTCTCCTAGTGGTGGGCCTGCCCCTGATGTAGAGTGGCCACTCCCTGGTTCTGCCAGTGGTGGGCCTGCCCCTGATGTAGAGTGGCCACTCCCTGGTTCTCCTAGTGGTGGGCCTGCCCCTGATGTAAAGTGGCCACTCCCCGGTTCTGCCAGTGGTGGATCTGCCCCTGTTGTAGAGTGGTCAGTAGTAGGGATGGCAACGCACAGAAGAATTTTTTTTGGGGGGGAAAATCGTCTGTGTGAGCCATGGTTTTCAGGTTCCAATATCCCGTGTGGGAGCCAGGGTTTTCAGGTAAATTTTGTCAGTCACAGATTTTAGAAGTTTGTTAAAGTTCTTATGATGAAAATAATGTCATACGAGTTTGTTAAGAGTTCTTATGATGAAAATAATGTCATACGAGTTTGTTAAGAGTTCTTATGAAAATAATGTCATACGAGTTTTGTTAAGAGTTCTTATGGGATTCTTACTTAGGAACTAGTATATTGCTATATATCTGAATCATTTCATGGCCTTCCCCCGCATCTCCCGCTCATACCTCACACCCCCTCCCTCCCCCCCTTACCTCACAATCTGTGGCCCACCTGTGTTTACTTTTAGACCGTCAGCCAGACGCCGCATGCAGGTTACCTTTTATCTTATCTTATCTTCTCCATAATATCTGGACTGTCCCTCTCTCTCTCTCTCTCTCTCTCTCTCTTTTCCTATTTCCTTACAGCTATTTTCAGAGTTTCAAATAATCATAGAAGTTTATTTATATATTTATGACAAAATTTGTACAAAGACCATTTTCAGAGAATATTGTCTTAGATGTTTTGTTAAGGAAAACAGACAACTTAGCCATAACATTTAGTTTTATATCCATTTACGGCTATTTCACCTGTAAAGACCAAAATTGAACAGAGCCTAGTTATAGACAGAATTTCGTCAGAGACCATTTTATACCTAAAAATGAACAGAGTCCACTTTGTGAGCAAAATTAGTCAGAGACAGTTTTAAGCTCAAATTTCATCAGAGTCCAATTATCAACAGAAATTCGTCAGAGTCCAATTAACGACAGAAATTTGACAGAGTCCATTTTCTACCCAATTTTCATCAAAGTCCAGTTCATGATCGAAATTAATCAGAGTCCAATTGAAGACCCAAATTTGACAGAGACCACATTTTACGCTACTAGCAGTCCAATCCCCCTTAAATTTTAAACAGTCATATTTCAGTCGTAGTAAATAAGATCAAGTCAGTTACTGAGCTCCAGCTCTCGTCCCCCACCCTACTCCACCCTCAAGTCTTTGTTAATATCCTATCAATTCCCCTGAAATTTTTACCCTCTGTATTTCAGGCACCGTAAATAAGATCAAAACAGTTAACGAGCTCCAGCTCTCGTCCCCACCTTAGTTCTCTCGTATCTTTGTAAATAACCCATCAATTTCCCTGAAATTTTTACCCTCTGTATTTCAGACATAGTAAATATGATGTAAACAATTATAAAACTCTAGCTCTTGTCCTCTGTCCAAGTTCACTCCTGTAAATTCATTACTATCAGTCCAAATCCCCCTGAGATTTAAACACCCAACTACATTTTCAGACATAGTAAATAAAAACCAGTTCAGTTATCAAGTTTCAACTCTTGTCCCCCAGCTTAGTTCATTTTGTACAAGTTCTTTATTTTGCAACTAAATCACCCTGAGATTTAAGATCACCTTATTTCTAACGTAGTAAAATTAATCTGGACATTAGCCAAGCTCCATTTCCTCTATCTTAGATCATCGAACATAAATATATCCGATCAAGTCCCTCTCCAGCCTAACTCTTTATCAGAGTAGTCACAAAACCCCAACCTGTGTAATTATCTTTCATCCCCAACGTATCCAAACCTTCAATAATCATCATACTGTATTTGCATATTTTCTCTATATTCAGCTGTGTTCCTCACATTTTTTCCATGTTTTCTGTGTTCATTCCATGTTCTACAAATGTTCACAGCATGCTCAGTTCAAATTTTTTCTACCATTTTCCCCGTATGTTCACTATGTTCTTTGTCATGTTTTCATGTACATCATATGTTCTCTGTATAACTTTTATACTCAATATTCATGTTCTCAATGTTCTTAGCGTGTTCTTCACATGTTCAGTGTTCATTCTTGTATTCCCTATGTTCCTTATCATGTCTTCATATTCTCTATACGTTCATATTCCCTGCATGTTCACTCTATTCATCAACTTTTTCTTACATGTTTTCTGTGTTCACCGTATGTTCACTGTGTTCATTCCCCTACTTAACCTCAATTTTTTTTATGTTCTTTGCTTCTTTAAACCAATTTGTTTCTTCCATTCACTAACTAGTTCTTTGTCAAATAATATTATACTGCAATACAGTTCCCTCAACAATTTTAGTCTCCAAGTTTTTATTTGCAAAATTATGTCAAAGTAATTCTCGTAGTCAACTTAATAGTTCTACCAACCCTGTTCTTAAACAAATCTACACTTTATTCAGTTCCAAATTTACAAAGACAAACCTTTCTTGTAACTTCTTAACTAAAAATCTTTCGCCAATCAACTAAAACATAGTCACTTTCCTCATTTCTCAACTAAACTTATTATCCAATCAACCAAAAAATAGTCAAAGGAATCTTTCCAACACTGTTCATAACTAAACTTATTCCCTAGTCATCAGAAAATAACCGTGTTCTTCATGTTTCTTTGTCATTTCATAACTAAAATTATCCATCAATCAAAAGAAAAAGTCATATTCATCATCATTGTTCCTAACTAAAATTATGTTTCGTCAAGTAAGAAAAAATAACCAAAGATATCTTTCATCGCTGTTCTTAACTGACATTACACCATCCCACAGGCAGGCCAGTGGTGGGCCTGCCCCTAATGTAGAGTGGCCACTCTCCGGTTCTGCCAGTGGTGGGCCTGCCCCTGATGTAGAGTGGTCACTCCCCGGTCCTGCCAGTGGTGGGCCTGCCCCTGATGTAGAGTGGCCACTCCCCGGTTCTGGGATAATGTCACCTACTGTGAGGGGACCACCCACCGCTGGACCCCACAGTCAACTGGAAGTGGGGGATAAGGAACTGGATCAAAATGGGACAGATCGCAACCTCAGCTTCCCTGTCACCTCGCCCTTGGGTCCCTCCACTGTTCAAGCAGTTGTTGCCCTTCGTGACCGGTTGCAGGAACACCAGCAGCAGTCACAGGAGGAGACGGAGCGGCTGCAAGAGCAACTCCAACATGAGAAAAAATCCACCAGCGATATTGTGATGATGGTCGCGTGTATGACGGGACTTTTAAGCAATGACTGCCTAACCTCCCCCTTCCACCCCTGAACCCTCCAAACATATGTTCGCTTGCCAATCAGAGAAAATTTCAAGTGATCTTGAAACCTTGTGTTAAGGTATGTTCAAAATAACCCTATAGATGAAAATGACAGACAAATTGTATTAGACAATTGGAGGCAAGTGTGTGACATTGGTAATAAGCTAAGAAATGTTCCTGGACTTATATCGTAGTGAAATAAATAATATATATTTTAAGTGGACTAATAATATCATTCTGTATAATGATTACTGTAAATGCACAAATCAGCTAAGTTATCCGTCCTTAGCTGGAACATTGCCTCTCTCAAAAAAAGGTTCTCAGATTTACATCACAAAGTAACAACTGAACACATCGATATTGTATGTCTCCAGGAGTGCAGAGTTCCCGCAAGATCCTCACCCCCGAAATTGTCCTCATTTATTTCTTACAACCTCAGATCCAGTAACTCTTGCATTCTATACATCAAACAATCCCCACCCCATCAACTTCTGCCAGAAAAACAAACTGCCGGTCAACAATATCATGGAGTGAGGATATATGAAGTCAACTCTTTCCTCAATGTATTTAATCTATATGGTCCAGCAGGAAAGTTAAATTATATTGATCTTCCAGCCTGCGTTCAAGCAGAGCCAACCATCATTCTTGGTGACTACAATGCTAGACACAAGGTCATTGGTGGCTCTCGCTCCAGTAACGGTAACGGGAATCAACTGCTGTCGCTACTAAATAGTCACCAAGATGTGCAGATTGTGGGCAACCTTGAACTCTCACATATTTGTGGAGGCATTCTAGACCTCTGTGTTGGTTTCAACGTCTGTCACGTCTGGCCCACCTCATCTATTGTAACAGATTTGATGTCAGATCATCATCCTAGATTGACTACTCTATATATCGGAAATACCATCCTGCCTGGTGGGACTTTCAAACGCAAACGGCTCGGTGTTCCTCCTGCTCGACGTGAAGACTTTGTTGCTCATGTGTCAGAGTGGTACAGCACTTATGACCCCTCCACACTCCAAACATTTAATGGCGGTCTAGTACAGAGCATTCAGATGTTTTCTGACCCTTTAGGTCGAACCTCCGCACCATCCAATAGTCGGAACGATATGAAAAGCAATAAACACCTACCTCTTAAAATCACCCCAAACTGCGTACTTTGAAACGCACTGCCAGAAGAGTTGGACTTGAATATAGGGAAACACGTACGCCAGCAATGCTCAAGTTCTTTCAGAAAGCCCTAGCCAAGGCGAGGGAGCGCATGACAGAGCTCAGGCAAGATAACTGGGAAACTTTTGTTAACAGTCTCAACTCTCACACCCCCCTCAGCCAGGCATGGAAGGATATTAAAAGAATTAACTTTCCCTCACCCTCTACACAGAGCAAACGAGTTAGTCGATGCTTGGGTAACCACCTCTAGCTTCAATAATCTTCCCCCAGACATACAGTTCAGATTAAATGCTGGTTACGGAGATCGAGAAAGGCTCGTTGACTTTATGCTCCACAAGGAAAATGAATGCAACGTGCCATTTACTGAGTTTGAATTACTCGCGGCCCTAAACAAAGGTAAAGCCACATCCCCCGGTGAAGATGGTATCACTTATGACATATTGCGTCTGCTCCCTTTAGTACCAGGGAATCCCCTGCTTGAGCTGTATAATATGAGCTATGTTACTGGGGAACTTCCTATCTCTTGGACCAACAATATAATCATTCCAAATTCCCAAGACAAATCAAGAGAATGCTTTCTACCCAATTTCCCTTACTAGCTGCATTTGCAAAACATTCGAGAGAATGGTCCTTAACCGCCTTCTCCATAGAATAAGAACCATGCTATTCTCCCAGATATATGACTTCATGCATTGAAGGAGTGTGCATCATTGCATCACCACCTTTCTTACCCTGCACACTGAAAAGTCATATACCACTTTGCTGGATCTCAGGTCTGCCTTTGATATTGCAAATCGACATGTTATCTTGAGTGAGCTTGCAATAATGAATATTGGTGGTCGGCTTCTTTGTTGGATCCGGGGTTACTTATTCAGCAGGAAGTCATCTGTATTTTTCCAGAGGCATAGGAGTGTAACAAGAGACTTTGAACTAGGTACCCCGCAGGGAGGTGTTCTCAGTCCTACCTTATATAACATCTTAATAAAAAAGCTGTTAAACTTTGTACCGAGCAAACCCAACGTCCACATAATTAGCTATGCTGATGATATAATGATACACACCACTGGGTATGCTAACACGCAGAACACTCTTAACTCTGTATTATACTCATGTCAGGACCTAGGTTTAGTTATCTCAGCAGAGAAAACAAAGATACTAAATCGGCGCCCACCCAGGCAGGGAGGAGCTGTTCGCAAGATGCAACTGTCTGATGGCTCCCAGCTTGACTATGTAAACAGATTCAAATATCTTGGTCTTCAGGTACCACTGTATGGTCCTGTTGTATTCAGACTCTGTCGTCAGTATAAAGAGAGGCTCCGAGCTCTCAAGGCTGTTGCAGGTTATCACTCAGGCTATGGTGCCAATGTCAGAATTGTCAAAATGATGTACCTTGCATACATCAGATCTTTAGTGGATTATGCTGCACCTCTGCTTGTTTTGATGCCTGAAAAAAAGCTTGGAGGGCTTGAAAAATTGTAGAACGAAGCCTTGAGGTGCCCTCGTACCACAAAGATACTTAACATGAGAAAGGAACTTAATATTCCGAGCGTTGTTGATCGTGTTACTGAAATTAACTGTCAAATTGGTTTAAAAATGGCTATCTTATCCTAACCCTTGCACAGAAGCCCTCCAGAATTTCTTTATTAAAGGTCAGCATTGTTCCTGATGGATATCTAAAACTGGAACTAAACTCATAATGCATCAGATTTATAATTTGTACCAAGAGAGACAACAACGGCACTTTCCTTCACCGTGGGAGATTACACCCTTTCCAATTTCAATCCCTCCTTTTCCACCCAAGAAACATGTTAGAGATCAGCCCAAGCTTCGTCTTAAGGCAAAGTTTAACGCCTTAAAGCCATATTGATGCTCTGTCCACAGAGCATTCTCTCTCTCAAATCATATACACTGATGGTTTCCTACACCGCACCACGGGTGCAGCTGGAAGTGTAGTTGTCCTGACAATGGGCGATGTCTTATACTTTGAGTGGGGAGTCCGTATAAACAACTGGGCCTCTACCCTTCAGACTGAACTATTTGCCTCGTTCCTTGCACTGAAATGTGTACAAGTCTCCAAACTTGATGCATTAATTGTAAGTGACGCTTTATCATCTTTAAATGCTCTAAACTCTTTAAGACATAACTGTAACATGCTCGTGTTCGAAGCTAGACACAAATACAACAAACTTAATAAGGATGGTAACAGAGTCCATTTCATGTGGTCTCCATCCCATGTTGGCCTCCGAATGCATGGTAGAGTTGATGAGTTAGCCAAAGAATCTGCCTTTAAAGGAGACGTTCAGTGTAACTTTGGATTGTCAATGAACAATTTTAGAGCAGCAGTACACCGAGAACTTCAACAAAATCTTGTAGATCTGAGGCATAGTGAAATCGAAACCAGTATTTCTATGTATCATCATACTATCATGCAAGAGGAGCCACTCATCTATGGTTCATCCAATAAAATCAGCAGACTTCTAGATGTTACTACTGCTCGGCTTAGACTCGGTTACAAGTATTTCTGGGAATTCTCATTATCTGCTGATGTAGACCTGACCAAATGTAAACTGTGTCAACATAATTATTCGCACACCCTCCGTCACTATGTGATAAAGTGCGAAAAGATACGTGAATTCAGAGGCAACTCTATAATAAATGTTCCAGCAATGTGTCAATATTTCATTCAAAATGATCTGCTACTAGAAATTTTAGCCAAATATTCCCAGTTTGCTAACTGTAGGTAGTAACTAAGTTATTGTAACCTATCCACCGCTGCCCACTGGATGGGGGGCGGTGTGCAGGACAAACATATCAATTGTGACACTAGCTCTCCACATATGTCAGTTGCTTAATTTAGAAACTGTACTTGTGGTCGATCTCGAACCCATTGATGATGTGACGACTTCTACTGAATTTTGTAACTAGCTCATCAAGATTGTAACTTGCTTAGCTAAATGAATTGTGGGGTTCAGTCCCTGAGCCCATTATGTGCCTCTAACCCTTTCCACTACTCCCCACAAGATGGGTATGGGGTGCATAATAAACGAACTAAACTAACTAAAATACACATATATAATAAAAACAAGTGAAGTAATAAAAAGGTTACTGTATTGAGACATTAAGAGCAACATAATAATGCAGTAAACTGCAAATGAGGAAATGAACAATAAAAACAATAGTGGGTTAAACAAGAGAAAAAACAAAACAAAAAACAAAAAAAAACAATAACAAAAATTATAAAATTAAAAACCTTTTGAAAGAAAAGGCAGAGCTATAGCACACGTTGGTTATTAGATGAAACTATTAATCTTTATTAATCTTTGTTAAATTACCATTCAAGCTGTCAATGCAATCAATCAGAGCTACCGATGTGCTTTAATATACCTATTAATCTCACTCATCTCATTTTTTCCCTTACAATGTACCTGTTATCACTTTATAAATTTTGCTAGAATTTACCTACTTAAAATAATATGTTAGATTAAGGACCTGCCCTTAATGCTGCGCGTACTTGTGGCTTTACAAAAATGTTAACACCATGCTATGTTTCCTCACAACCCCAATGTACCTTCTTGTATACATATAAATAAATAATAAATATATAATTTATAATCTGATTATTCAGCTGTTATCCCACAGTCATCGAGGAAAGACCTGAGGTGTGCCTTAGTGGTTATTTCATAAGTGTTTTCCCAGCGTCAGTCTTCTTAGCTAGAATTTTTCCATCTCGCACAAAACAATGTTAAATTGATCCAATGGAATTTTTACGGACTCCACGCAGTTCAAAGAAGAGACTTTGTGTGATCCTGGTCAGACATTCATTCACATAAACAGAGGTTTGACTAGAGACTACACCTTTGCTAAGGTCTGACTTGCAGGAGCAGCTATCTAATTTCACACGAATTTTTCTGTTATTTTCACCAGATGATTTGGTACCACTCTATAAGCTGATTTGATGTTTCTTGCTTGAATTGAATACTTCATCTTACTATGCAATTATCGGATCAGGATGGCAGCACAGTCTTCTCCGTCGGTTTCTTGGGGATATCATTATCTCATTATCACATTATCTCATGTGAGGAGATAATGACAGAATCAAGGAGCTTATGTTGGTCTGATTCGTCTTGGGTAACAGTGTGTTGCTGATGTAGGGTGTTAAGATGGTTCTCAAACTTTTGTAACATTTCTTCCTGTTTTCTAGTGATTTCTGGTGGTTGAAAGTTAGTTACTGTGTTCTTAAGAGAGCTTAATTCCAGTTCGAGGAGGCCGACTCTGGCAGACAGATCTTGATTATTCTTGAGCATGACTATAGCTTCACCTTGTAGGTTCATTATTATGGCTGACTGCTCTTCGATTACTGATATTTGGTCTTCATGTATCTGGGTTAATAACTTGAGTTATGGGTTATCAGCGAAGCGCTTGAAGTCGGAACAAGTTGCGGCACCTCGTTTAAGTTGCTCCATATGGTTACATAATTGTTGCATGGTCCGTGTCGGAGACGCCGATGACGTCGCTCCACCCAGCTGTGATGGTTTGTTTTTGTTGTCAAGGGGGAGAGTCGGTTCCCCCCCTCCCCCCCACCCCCCCCGGTCGCCCCCGAGGGGGAGACAACCGCACTATTCCTGTTGCTGGCCTAGCTAGTTGGGTTAATCCTGATAGGTGTGCTATCTTTTTTAGTGGCCTTACTGGACTTGGTGTTGGTTATCTTCTTGAGATCTTGAGGTTATCTTGAGAAGATTTCGGGGCTTTAGTGTCCCCGTGGCCTGGTCCTCGACCAGGCCTCCACCCCCAGGAAGCAGCCCGTGACAGCTGACTAACACCCAGGTACCTATTTTACTGCTAGGTAACAGGGGCATAGGGTGAAAGAAACTCTGCCCATTGTTTCTCGCCGGCGCCCAAGATCGAACCAGGGACCACAGGATCACAAGTCCAGTGTGCTGTCCGCTCGGCTGACCGGCTCCCATGGTATGCATGGTAGCAGGATAAATGTAGGCAGGTAAATGGGGAAGACTCGTCGATGTGGTAACAATGCTAGTTTCCTCAACTGTATGAATTCCTGCTTCCTCATACCCTTAATCACTAGACCTACAAGAATCACTGATAGTACTGTCACGGCTCTTAACCACATCTGGACTAACATAACCTCTCCACTTACTTCAGGGATAATCATAGACAGAACCACAGACCATTACCCCACATTTATCCTAACCAACATTAACAAACCACCTCTAGATACATGGAAGATAAGTTTTATGCTGCACAATGAAACTTCTATAGGCAATTTTATTGCTGAACTAGGAGACCGAATTAGGTAACATAGAGAACATCAACCTAGCAGTGCAAACATTTCTTCAGAAAACTCTCAGCCTTTATAACACCCACTGTCCTATGCTAATGAAACAAGTCCCAACTAAAAGGCTAAACAATCCATGGTTTACAAAGGGAATACTTAAATCTATTAATAAAAAAAACATGACCTTGAGAAGAAGTATAGGTTAGGAGTCGTCTCCAAAGAATTTTCAAAGATTTACTCATCAATGCTGTCTAAAATAATTAGGAGAGCCAAAATAAAATACTACGAAAATAAATTCACCCAAATTAAGGGCAACATTAAAAAACATGGAGCACTATTTGCAATATATTGTGTTCCAAATTTTTGTTTAAATAAAAAACCAATACTCCTATCCAATAACAACGGTTTGCTTTCAGCCTCTGATACTGCTATTGAATTCAATAGGTTCTTGTCATTTATTGGGACATCCCTTACTAATGATATTCCATCCTCCCGTACTAATGTCAAGGACTACCTTAAAGGTAACTATCCAGAGTCTCTGTACCTAATGCCTGCTAACTCCACTGATGTTAATGAGATAATTCTTTCCTTTAAAACAAAGTCTAATGCCCTTGCTGAGATACCAACTCTAATTAACAAAAAAGCCTCCAGATTTTTAGCTCCTGCCATTGCATTGCTCTAAAACAAGTAACGTGAACTCCAAACCTTTCGAGATATTCTAAAAAAAAGAGAGAGAGTAACCCCAGTCCATAAATGTGGTGATCCCACTGATGTCAAGAACTTCAAACCTATATCAATTCTGCCAAACTTATCAAAAATATTTGAAAAACTAATCTACAAGCAGCTTTACTCTAATCTACCCAAACACAATATACATAGCTCTTGCCAATATGGCTTCAGACCCAAAAAGAGCACTACTGATGCACTAATTAGTAAAATTAACTTGATACATGCAGCTCTTGATAAAAATGAATTCCCTGTTGGGTTATTTGTTAACCTACGTAAGGCTTTTGACATTGTCAACCACCAAAACCTTCTTAAAATACATCATTATGGAGTCAGAGGTCACTCCCTCCAATATCTTCAGTCTTACCTTACTGACAGGCCCTAGTATGTTTCTGTGAATAATTCCATTTTTCCAACCCTAACCATCAACATTGGTGTTCTTCAGGGCAGCCTACTTGGCCCTCTCCTCTTTCTCATATTTATTAATGTCCTTCCACATACCTCTCAACACCCCAAACCAATTCTATTTGCTGATGACACAACCTTCATTTTCTCCAGTCCTGACCCTCTTGCTCTAAATGTCACAGTGAATACTGAACTAAATAAAGTCCATCTTCGGCTAACTGCTAACAAACTCACCCTTAACATTGACAAAACTTTCTATATTTTGTTTGGTAATAAATCCTCAAATCAAATTAATCTAAGCATAAATAATATCCAAATTAGTAACAGAGTAGATGGCAAATTCCTTCGTGTTTTCAACGATAACAAGCTGAATTTCCAGGGACACATTCTAAATATATGAAAAAAAGTTTCTAAAACTGTTGACATTCTCTCTAAGATCAAATATTATGTACCTCGCCCTGCCCAGGTGACGCTCTATTACTCTCTCATCTATCCTTATCTCAATTATGGTATTTGTGCTTGGGGTTCTACTACCCAAAATCATTTACGTCCTCTAATTACTCAACACAAAGCTGCTACTAGAACAATATCTAACTCTGGCCCCAGACAGCACTCGGTACCCTTACTCAAATCTTTGAATATGTTAGATATTAAGTCACTGCACATCCTCTCATGTGTACTCTATATATTTAAAACTCTGAACTGTAATGTCAATCCTGACCTTAAAAACTTCTTAGAAGGTTGTAACAGAACTCATGAGCACCACACCAGAAACCAATACCTATTTGATATTCCAAGAGTACGCCTTAACCGAACTAGAAATGCTCGACAACTCAAGGGAACCAGCATGTGGAATGACCTCACTAATCATGTCAGTGGCTGTACCTCTCTCGACCAGTTTAAGAGCTGAACTAACTATTACCTAATTAGCTCAATGTAACCTACTTTAGTCTCTAAATGTCAACCCATGTCTTGCTATTCTAAACAATGCTGTTTGGTGACCAACTTGTACAATTGCTGATCTTTTCCATGTTCCCCCTTTTCTTCTTTTTTTATTCCTTTTTTCAACACAATTTATACTTTACTCCCAATTATTATTAAGTTTTAGTCTAAATGTTTTTTCCCCACACCTTGCCAGAAACGCTATGCGTATTAGTGGCTTTAGGTATTTTATGTACTAGCTCTCTCTATAAATTCAACATTATGTTTGTAACTTTGCATCTATGTATGTACTTTTCCTGAATAAAATATTATTATTATTATTATGAACGTTGGGAACAACTTCCTCCAGGGAGCAACACTAATGAGGTCGAAATGGGATAACATGGGTTGGTCTTGTCGTTTGTTTCAATCACATTTGGGTCACTGTGTACTTAGCTGCCTTCTGGGGATGCTACATCATCTGTGGGCAGCCGTGAGCTCAAGGAGCAGGTAACAAAACTGGAGGGGCGGCAGAGTCGTCAGGAGCGGTGAGCGTTCGTTGTTGGGTTCTTATTCTTAGGACTAGTAGTACCCGGCCACAGCAACCTACCCTGTCCCCCAGTCCTCTCCATCATTTTCCCCTCACCCGTCTCCTCGGCCTCCCAACCATTCCCCACTCCACCGTCCCCTCGTCCTCCCCACCATTCCCCATTTCCCCATCCCCTCGTCCCCACCATCCCAAACTCCCCCGTCCCCTCATCCTTCCCCACCATTACCCCCCTCCCTTGTCCCCTCGTCCTCCGCACCATCTCTCACTTCCGTCACCTCATCATCCCCACCATTCCCCACTCCCTTATCCGATGCCTTCCCAAATAATCTGATGTTCCCATCAGAAAATTGGGAACATCAAATGATCTGATGTTCCTATCATTGCAATATAAGAAAAACAGTTAAAAAAATAAAATGAAAATATGAAAAAAATATAAAAATAAACTATTCTCACGCAATTAATGGTCTGGAAAAACAACACAGCTCAATTCTAACACAATTCACACAAAATAATTAAATCAAAATGAAAAAAATCAAAATCTAAGAAAATTCAATTTATTAATGCAATCAGAAACATTGAAAGCATAGTTTTTCCTGTAACAGGTGTGGCATCTATACTTATACTTGCGAAATGAACGGTATGGTAAACAACACAGCTCAATTCCAACACAATGTCACACAAAATAAGTCATTCTATGAATTTCATAATCTATGAAAATAAAATTTATCAATGTAATCAGAAACATTCAAATGGAATTCGTGATATATTTAATATAGCGTTCATGTTGCTATAATGTGCAACAGATGGTGCTGTTCTTCAAAAACGCATGTTTTACCTGTCACAGGGGTGAAATCTATATAGTGGGTATATAAAATGATGCGCCTATTCGAATGCAACGTTGTGTCAAAATTTCAAAGCAATTGATGAAGAACTTTCGGAGATTACAGCGTGTGTTGCCCTTACGTCCAACAGATGGTGCTGTTTTTCAAAAATAGCATGTTTTTTCCTGTCACAGGTGAGGCATGTATATAGTAGATATATAAAAATACACGCCTATTCGAATGCAACATTGTGTCAAAATTTCAAAGCAATCGGTAAAAAGGTTTCAAAGATTTCCCTCACATGAAAAACATATGAAAAACACAGTTTTTAAGAAGAAGCATGTTTTTTATCGTCACAGACATGACATCAATATAGAATGTATATAAAACATGCTTGGATGTGAATGGAACGTTGTGTGAAAATTTCAAAGCAATCGGTGAAGTACTTTTGGAGATTAGCGATTTTGAACAAACGAACATTTTCATTTTTATTTATATACTAGCAGTACCCGCCACGCATTGCTGTGGCTCAGTCTGGTTAAATGGCAAAGAAAGAAAAGAAAAAGCGATGATTTCCGTGTTGTTTGCTAAGATTTCTCTGGTGAGGGCTCCAATAAGGAACATATAGTCTCTTCCCACAACCTAACCATCACCAGAGAAATCTTAGCAAACAACACGGAAATCATCGATAGATACAGCGATAGCAGGCGGCTTGACGTCTGCGAGGCACTACACATCAAGAAGTCAACACCAGCAATCAACAGCCAATTAATGCACAGCCGGACTGTTTGTGTTTTTTTGCTGGCTCTATATTGGTTGCTGGGGCTGCAAGAGCATCCCACTGGTTTGAACATTCAGTGAAAGCAGGATCGTGTATTCCTGCTGAATCTTTCAGGGTTGCAGGTAAGATATCTTTGACGAGGTCGTGCGATGCATGGGAGGAGGAAAGGAAGGCTGGTAGAGCAATTTGGGAGGCTGTGCGGACACCAAGGCCGCCGAGTCTTACAGGAAGGGTTGCTTGCTCCCACTGAGAATCGTCCAATGGCAGGTTCAGGACTTTCACCAGCATGGACCTCAGAAGGGTGTTAAACACATTTAACTTAGGGCTGCTGTAGGATGGAGAACATCTCAGAAAGTAGGTCAACTTAGAGAGAGATAGGCATCTCGTGAGGAGAAAGAGAGCATCATGGGCATCAATCTTGTCAATCCTGTTCATCATTCTCTTTAGATCAGTGATTTTTGCATCCAGGACCTCTTTGATTGCTTGTGGGCTAATGGGGGCACCCAGGAGAGTGCAGTCCGGTGACTCGACAACGAGAATGTCTTGAAGAAGTATGAACATCAGAAGTCCACCAGATAATAGGGTTAGGGAAAAGGACATTCCCTTGTTTGTGCCTGAAGAGGCAGAGAGCTTCTTCGAGCATTTTGAAAAAGTAGCCAGTATCAAAGAGTGGCCACAGGAGGAATGGGCCCAGTTGGTCCAGTTAAGATTGACCGGTGCTGCCAGAGAGGCATACACCCAATTGTCACTGGAAGAGTGCCATGATTATGCCATAGTGAAGAACAGCATATTGCGCTCATTTCAGTTGACCTCAGAAGCTTATAGGAAGCGCTGCAGAGAGATGATGAAAGTTGGAGCATGTATGTTTACCGAGACAGCAAGGGATCTGGAAAGACGATATCAGAAATGGATTGAAGCTGATGGAGTTGGATCTTACACTGACCTGAAGCAATTGATGGTCATGGAAAAGTTCTTAGAAATGATGCATCCCGAGACAAAGTTCAAGATCCAAGAAGCAGGGATAAAGGAGTTGAGACATGCTGCAGATAGGGCGGATATGATTACGAAAGCATACAAGAGATTTAAGGGAAAACAGAGTGAAGAATGAGGTGAGACGCAGCAATGGCAGACCCAGTGGAGTCTGGGGAGGAAGAAGTTTTGGGGGACAGACAAGCAGATCAGCTAATTTTAAGCCCCAGGAAGGAAAATTGCCGAGTCAACCTGCTGGAGGTAAGCAGAAAAATAAAAATGTGTAGAGGAGACAAGAGTCTAGTGAAGCTCCACTGAGTACGAGTAGTACGTCTGGCCCGAGGAACTCCAATATGAGTTGGCAGAGTCAGAGCCACTCAGGGGCGTATAGGAAAGATTTCTCCCAAATGAAGTGCTACAAGTCTAACAGATTAGGTCACATGATGCGACATTGTCGGCAGGGCAAGAGAGTCGTGACCCTGACCACGTGTGATCCCCCGGAAGAAGTACGTCGATGTACAACAAGACAAGCCACAGAAGGTAGATTTGATGAATGAGCATTATAGGCCGTTCATTAGCAAAGGATGGGTCGGTATAGAGGGTCAGACTGAGGTGGAGGTTAGTATCCTCAGAGATACTAGAGCCAATCAGAGTTTGATTCTGAGAGGTCTAATCGGAAACAATCGACTGTTAGCTGGCAGTAGGAGGATAAAGGTTCATGGGTTGTTGTCTAAGAGTGACATGCCCGTGTGTGCTGTCCAGTTGAAGTTAGATTATTTGTCGGCGGAGGTGATGTTGGGAGTGTGCCCCAACATACCTGTTCCAGGAGTCCAAGTGATCCTGGGGAACGACTTGTGTGGGTCCAAGGTGTTGCCAGAGCTGATAGTAAAAGCTGTGCCGGAGGAGTACCAGAATGTCTGCGGTACTTGTCCTAGTCAGCATCCTCGAAGATGAAGCAGAGGACAGTCAAGTCATTGTATATCTGGCCTGAGTAGTGACAGAGTCGGATGTAGCCGCCGAGGATGACACTGGAGATGATGTAGCAGTGTCGACTCCACCAAGGGAGGTCAACGTGGACATGTCTGGGTTGGTCGTTGAAGGTCCAGCTCAGAAAAAGGAAGATTTGAGGAGACAGGAAGTGAAGGTGACCCTACCTGAACGGTTCAGCGTGAACTGAGCGGACCTGATTAGGGGACAGAAAGAGGGGTTTATAGATCTAATCAGGGAGGCGAAAGGGGGAAACTCATGTCCGAAGTCCTTCGTGTATTACTACTTAGACAAAGACGTACTAATAAGGAAGTGGCGACCCGACAAAGCCGTCGCAGATAAGGTATGGTTAGAGAAGCACCAAGTGTTAGTGCCAAAAGAGTTCAGGACGGCAGTGCTAGAACTAGCCCACTCCGTAGATATGGCAGGGCACTTAGTGGTGAAGAAGACCTTAAATAAGGTGCAGGAGCACTTCTATTGGCCGAACGTGTGGAAGGATGTAAAGAGGTATTATAGGACATGTTAGGCATGCCAATGTGCAGGTAAGCCGGCTCCAACTATACCGAAGGTACCTTTAAAGCCCATACCGGCGATTGGTGAGCCTTTTGAGAGGGTCTTGATAGACTGTGTAGGTCCGTTGCCAAGAACCAGAAAAGGCTACGAGTATTTACTGACAATAATGTGCATGGCCACCCGTTTCCCCGAAGTGATCCCCCTGAGAAGAGTGACGTCACGAGCCGTTCTGAATAGACTACAGAACTACATTGCGTGGGTAGGCATGCCCAAGGTAATCCAGACGGACCAGTGGAGCGTCTTCCAGTAGAAGTTGTTTAGGGAAACTGTGAAAGGATGGAGGGTAGAGCAAGTGCGCTCGTCATCGCATCACCCTTAGTCGCAGGGAGCGTTGGAGCATTTCCATGGAACGCTAAAGAGCTTGTTGAGAGTATACTGCACTGAATAAGGGAGTAAGTGAGACGTGGCATTACCATCCGTGTTGTTTGCCATCAGGGATGCGGCAGTGAAACCACTGGGATTCACCCCATTTCATTTGGTGTACGGACACTCAGTGAGGAGCCCAATGGGTGCGCTGAAGGAGCAGCTCACCGAAGATAGGCAGAAGGTGGATGTGGGGCAATATGAAAAGACTTTTAGAGAGTGACTCTCTAGGGCCAGAGATTTGGCCAAGGAAAATCTGACAACGTCCAAAGCGGAGATGGTTAGATATCACGACAGGAAGGCAAAGGACAGGAGATTTCAGGAAGGTGATCAGGTGTTAGTCCTCCTGCCGGTGAATGGAAGTATATACGAGTTGAGATTTTGTGAAAGCAAAATCGTATACCATCCAGAAGGCGCTAGGGGATGTGAATTATGTAATACATATGCCAGATCGTCCGAGGAAGTCACAGGTTTGCCACGTGAACATGATAAAGAAGTACTATGACAGAGATAACCTCTAGGCAAAGATGAACAGATGGAAACCCCATCACAGACGAATGTGCTTTGTGTGGGAGACGGCAAAGGAATAGAGTAGGATAACTGTAAGTTAGAGAGGGCCGATGGCGCGAAGATATCAAATACGGAAAGCCTGGCCAAGATTAGTGAGCATCTGGGTCATTTGGAGGATGACCAATGCCAGGAACTAGTGGAGATCCTCCGGAGGAATAAGTCGTTATTCATGGACGTGCCCAGAAAACACCACGGAACGGTGCATGAAGTAAATGTAGAGTGTGCTGACCCCATCAAGCAGCACCCTTACAGAGTTAACCTGGAGAAAGCAGCGGCGATGAGAGCAGAAGTAAAGTATTTGGTACATAATGACTAGGCAGATGTTAGCGACAGTGACTGGGGTTCAGCGTGCCTCCTCGTAAAGAAGAGTGATGGTACGTACTGGTTCTGCACCGATTACAGGAAAGTGAATGCAGTCACAGTCGCCGACTCGTTCCTGATACTGTAACACTGTAAAGTGTTTGGTTTAGTTTATTTAAAATATACATAGAGATACATGAGTCACATACAAGGATTTGACAGGCGCCAGCTTGGTCGGCCTGAGTCTCACACCTCTAAGCGTTAATGGCCCCAAGTGACCTGAGGTCAGATCATGTGAATTTCACCTTACTTCTACTAATCTTATAATTGGAGCCTGGTAGCCTTCAAACATGCCGACGTTTAAGGAGTGGCTTGGTAGAGAGCCGGAGGCTATCTACTTGTGGGCGGAGTTAGCTACTAGGTTCCCCCAATATATACTCGGAGAGCTATCGATTCGTGAGGATTAAGCATTAACAAGACAGAAGACCAGCCAGCAGAGCAGGACGACAACAGCCGAGACAGGCTGTCGGTCGGACGGGGGGTGACGCGGCCTGACAGCTGCAGACTCCCCCCCCCCCCCCTCTTTATCCAGTTATAGGCAGGCACTTGGTGAGTTGAGCATTAAGGTGACTTGTCGTGTTTTACAAGTGTTGTGTGATGATCAGGGGCAGTTAGTTGTAGTGTTCTCAGATTCTTGGAGGATGACTCACTTTACATATATAGATCTTGAACATTGCTTAAATTATGATACTTAGTATGTGAAATACAATTGAATTTGTTATTTAAATGGTCTTTAACTGTGTCCCCTATGTTTGGAGTTGATACATGGTAATAACATCTTTTGAGAATATTGTGATACAGACAAGTTCCATTCCTTGTCTTGTATGTAATGGTCTAGAATGGATAGTGGCAGCATTTCGTCTTCTACTATCTACTCTTCTACTTCTACTATCTACTCTTCTACTTCTACCTATCTACACCTCTCCCTCCACCCCTCTCTAAACTCTCACTTTCAACTAATGACCCTCCTCGCTCTTCCCACCTCCCTACCTCTCACCCCAAACCCTCAATAATTACTTCACTATTCATTTCTTTCCTTTCGTTTTCTCTTATACGTTTGTGGCAATGATTCTGTATTCTAGAGTTCTCTCAAGAGTTTCGGGTAACTGATCAAGTTACGGCGCCTTGTAGTCTTAGCACCTAGGTAGTCAAATACCTAGGTTACAAGGTGTTGAACGAGAGAGGCTGCCTTAGGAACTCTGGGAGTGCTCTGGAATAGTTAGCTAACTGGGGACGGGATAACGGACTAGAGAGAACTGTTTCTCCCGGCTTCGTTAGTTAACTGGGGGGTGGAATAATGGACAAGATAGAGCTATTTCCCGCACCTCCCGTTACAATGATGGCAGCGGTGTTGAACAATGTTTATGGTAGTGTTCTTTTAACATTGTTCAGTCCCACGTGTCCTTTTGCCGCTCAGGCGCTATCAGGGAGATCTTGACAGGTGTTTTATATTCGCGATTTAGCGAGTTTTTTTTCAGGTTAGGAGATAGTGATTCTCTGGTGATGTGTTTTAGTGATTTTGTGAGTTTTGTGAAGTTCAGGGAATGCTCACCAGAACTTGCGTGTGTAGTGATTTGTGTTAGTGTTAAGATTTGGTGATTTGGGGACTTAGCGGTTGGTGGTAGTAGAGCTCAGCTGAGTGTGACAGGTGACCTCGCATGTCCCAGGGGGACACCCAGCCACCGCTGGTCTCCAGGTCAGTTGGGGAGTGGCAGGTGTAGTTCTTAAGTAGTTTTAAGTGGTGGTTCTGCTCAGATTATTGCGATCGACTGTTTTACTCCATTTGAACGCAATAACCCGAGGTGTACTGGTATTGTACAGCATACTAGGGGGAGGCTTAGTATGTCAGTAGACTTCACGTTGGGGACGCTCGACGTTAGATAGTCTGGTCACAGGAGTGGCAACAGTTTTGAGTTGTTGACCGGCGGAGAAGCTAGGGAAACACTCTGGGTCACGTAGGTGGCTGTAGGTTAAGGGTGGGAGTAATGGCGATTTAAGTACTTAAGATTAAGATCAGTATAGTTAAGTTAGGCTAGTGTTTGGTCTCTTATTAGTATTGATATTTATTGTGGAGATTGGTTTAGGTGACAAGTTAAAAGTAGTGACGACCTTATTCTCTCTTCCCTAACTTTACTGTTTTACTTCTCTAACTAGTACTGGTTTATGTTCCACCAAGTCAGTATCATTCAGTGTTAATTGGATTATTTTAAAATTTGAGTGTAGTCGTTGCCAGGAGGAGAGCATTATGATTAGATTGTGTAAACCCTATACAAACTACAGGGTCACACAACATTTTGGGAGCACGGTATTGTTGCCTTTCTGTTCATTCGCAGGTGGGAGCCAGAAGAGAGGAGAGACGCACATACAGAAGAGGGAGACGGCTGCTGTGTACCACACTCAGGGGCGTTCCTCACCACCACCACGACCAGCCCCTACCTGGAGGTCATGGTTCCACCACCACCACCACCCCGGGGACCCCAAGATGCAGCCCTCTCGGTCGGTCAACATTCGTCTACCCAGTGGACCCCAGGACGGACGGACCCCAGTGGACCCCAAGACGGACGGACCCCAGTGGACCCCAAGATGGACGGACCCCCAGTGGAGCCCAGGTCGTTCTGCAGACGACCCAGTAAAGATATAAGAGGAACAACAACGACTCCAGTCTGTCCCACCAACACCGGTCTACCCAGGATGGACCCCAGGACGGACGGACCCCAATGGACCCCAGGTCGCTTGTCAAAGACCCATGGGAGGAGGAAGAGAGAAGAAAGAAGAGAGAAGAAAGAAGAAGATAAGACCAAGCTGAGTGAGACACGATGCCTAGTGTCCCTTGCTGGTGTCAGCATCATTGCATGGAGCGTAATTGCAAGACAGGATCGTTTGCCTTAACTGGCCGCCCCTCCTACAAGCATGTTGCTCTGTTGAGTGATTCTTCCTGTGTCGTGCGGACTTGATGTGGCTGTCAGAAGTGGCTCTCTGAAGGAGGCGTGCTAGAGCAACAGGGAGGAAGAAGAGTAGGATGGGATTTCTACTGTTGGCAACTATATGAAGGTCTCGAACCTTGTAGTCCCCATAGCTGTGAAGAACCCCAATATACGTCTCTCATGGTGACTGACGTAGGGCCAATTGCAGATCAGCTGGGACAACCGAATTCCACGGTCCTGTGCGCAGTTCAAGTAGTAACGGCTTTCTGGATGACCAAGGGTTGTGGTGCGTTAACGACGGAGAAGCGACTGAGGCAGTTGTGTTGAAGAAATGTGGTACAGGATTATCTACAAGACCAAGCAGTGACGTCGCCCAGCCAGAGACAATGGACGTCTGTCTATATATTTCATTTTTTAGAGTAGGATGATGTATATTTGTTTAGCTAGGATGTATTCTTTTCGTTAATAAAGTTGTCGCACACAGCTAGCTCGCTTTAGCAGTGATGCAAAAAAAAACTTTATTTTCGGGGAGAAGGGGAGATGTAACACTGTAAAGTGTTTGGTTTAGTTTATTTAAAATATACATAGAGATACATGAGTCACATACAAGGATTTGACAGGCGCCAGCTTGGTCGGCCTGAATCTCACACCTCTAAGCGTTAATGACCCCAAGTGACCTGAGGTCAGATCATGTGAATTTCACCTTACTTCTACTAATCTTATAATTGGAGCCTGGTAGCCTTCAAACATGCCGACGTTTAAGGAGTGGCTTGGTAGAGAGCCGGAGGCTATCTACTTGTGGGCGGAGTTAGCTACTAGGTTCCCCCAATATATACTCGGAGAGCTATCGATTCGTGAGGATTAAGCATTAACAAGACAGAAGACCAGCCAGCAGAGCAGGACGACAACAGCAGAGCAGGACGACAACAGCCGAGACAGGCTGCCGGTTGGACGAGGGGTGACGCGGCCTGACAGCTGCAGACTCCCCCCCCCCTCTCTATCCAGTTATAGGCAGGCACTTGGTGAGTTGAGCATTAAGGTGACTTGTCGTGTTTTACAAGTGTTGTGTGATGATCAGGGGCAGTCAGTTGTAGTGTTCTCAGATTCTTGGAGGATGACTCACTTTACATATATAGATCTTGAATATTGCTTAAATTATGATACTTAGTATGTGAAATACAATTGAATTTATTTTTTAAATGGTCTTTAACTGTGTCCCCTATGTTTGGAGTTGATACATGGTAATAACATCTTTTGAGAATATTGTGATACAGACAAGTTCCATTCCTTGTCTTGTATGTAATGGTCTAGAATGGATGGTGGCAGCATTTCGTCTTCTACTATCTACTCTTCTACTTCTACCTATCTACACCTCTCCCTCCACCCCTCTCTAAACTCTCACTTTCAACTAATGACCCTCCTCGCTCTTCCCACCTCCCTACCTCTCACCCCAAACCCTCACTAATTACTTCACTATTCATTTCTTTCCTTTCGTTTTCTCTTATACGTTTGTGGCAACGATTCTGTATTCTAGAGTTCTCTCTAGAGTTTCGGGTAGCTGATCCAGTTACGGCGCCTTGTTGTCTTAGCACCTAGGTAGTCGAATACCTAGGTTACAAGGTGTTGAACGAGAGAGGCTGCCTTAGGAACTCTGGGAGTGCTCTAGAATAGTTAGCTAACTGAGGACGGGATAACGGACTAGAGAGAGCTGTTTCCCCCGGCCTCGTTAGTTAACTGGGGGGTGGAATAATGGACAAGATAGAGCTATTTCCCCCCACCCCCCGTTACAATACCACTCATAGATGATTGCCTAGATCGGATTGGGAGTGCGCGGTATGTCTCAAAAATAGACCTGCTGAAGGGATACTACTAGATTTCCCTGTCCTAGGAAGCCAAGAGGGTTTCAGCGTTCGCGACACCCGACGGCTTGTACCAGTATAAAGTGGTATCGTTCAGAATGAAGAATAGTGGCTGTTGTTTCCAACGAGTAATGAATTAGGTATTACAAAGGATGTGGAGTGTACATCGATGATATCATAGTGATCGCTGATTCCTGGAAGGATCACGTGGATTGACCTTTAAATTTGTTCGATCGATTGGAGAAGGCCAACATGACGATCAACTTAGCAAAAAGAGAGTTTGGAAGAGCCCGCCTGGAGTACCTTGGATATATAGTAGGGCAAGGTGAGGTTGCTCCGGTAAGAACAAAGGTAGAGGCCATCGACAACTTCCCAGTACCCAGGAGATAGAAAGAATTGTTGAGATACCTTGTGCAAAAATTTCTCCACTGTAGCCGCTCCTATGACGAGTTTGCTATCAAAGAGCAAGAAGTGAGAGTGGAATGGAACACCGCAAGAAGCGTTTGAAAAGACCAAAAGACTTTTGACCGAGGCGCCTGTACTAGTGTCGCCAAATTTTGGAGTGCCGTATACGTTATTTGTAGATGCCAGTGATATAGGGGCTGGAGCTGTATTGACGCAGCAAAGTGATGGAATTTATTGCCCCGTGTCCTTTTTCTCGAAGAAGTTCGTTAAGCACCAGAGGTCGTACAGCATGGTCGAGAAAGAGACCTTGGCACTGGTGATGGCACTGAAACATTTTGAAGTGTATGTGAGGGGGGGAGGAGACCCAGTGACGGTGTATACAGACCATAATTCCTTAGTTTTCCTGAGAAAAGTGAAGCATGCGAACCAGAGGTTAACCAGGTGGTTTTTATTGCTCCAAGAGTATGACCTGATGATAAAGCACATAAGAGGACGAGACAATGTAGTGGCTGATGCGTTATCTCGAGCCTAGCCACTGGAATAATTCTCAAAAACAAGGGGGGGGGGGGAGTGTTATGATCCTAGGTAGCCGAAAAACGAGTCTCCCCTTTGAGAATTATTCTATTAGGCCTGACCTGACTAGGAGGTCAAAGAAATATAGACATGAAGGTTCATATGTAAAATAATTGGTTGGATTTGATAGATAATTTAAGAATGTGGACAGTGAATAAGAAAATAAGTAAACGACTTGATAGAAGATGTGGCGAGTTTGCTGGAGGCGATAGGCTCGTTTGAGAGGAGCTTGAGCTCACTTGAGCTGAAGAAATCGTGAGGGGAGGGCGTGCTCCGTTTGATTCCTTGTTAGAGAGGAACCCCTGTTTGATATACCTTCAAGAGGAAGGAAGTGGACAGACGTCTCGACTGAGGAATAAGTTCGGAGGCATGTCAGTTCAAGTCAGGAACTGCAGAAGGTGTTGAGGGAGCAGTTAAAGCAGTTCTGGGGGTAGCCTGAGGCGCCCTAAGTGTCGCCGCCCCATCGAGAAGCGCCCTGCAGGAGACCTTTTTGTGGTAAGCATAATTTTAACCAGTTTACAGTGATTGCCTATAGTTGATAGTGTGCCCAGCGGTCGTAACGAATATTTATTGATACATTAGGCATATGTTATTAAGGCAGAAGGCCTAAAATAAGAGAGTAAAGATGGAAGAACATCCTGGAGGGTGGAGCGATGTTTGTCCACTCCGACCACTGGAGGGCAACTGAGAAGGACAGCTGCCTCGAGGGCCGCTGGGCCGGGTGGAGGATGGACCAGCCCAAACGTCAGTCCACACTCACAGCATGAAGAGAGCAGAGAGATGTTGGGTGTAAACATATTGTGTGGTTTATTTCGTTTAAGTGTTCATAGGGAAACATTTTTATTGGCGTGTCAATGGGTTGCAGGTTTGTCTAGGGAAGAAGTTGCTGAGAACGTCGAAGCCAGCAGAGAGGGAGTAGTTGATGAGACTCCACGATTGTGGAAGGTACTAAGCTCTGTGGAAGAGCAGGCATATAGTGAGGAAAAGAACCTCAAGCTGTGAGAAGAGGAGTAGTAGAATGAAGTTTCACATGCTTTTGTGATACCAATGGTGAAGCACTATTGTTGCTCAAGGAAGACTTCATGGTGTAGCGGCCTGGAAGAGCTGCGGAGGATCCTGGAAGATAAACCCGGAAGAACCAGAAGATGTCAGGGTAGTGAATTTCCAGATGTGGACGGGAAGTTCTAGTTGACTAATTGTAGGGAGTTGGTAGAGTGTTTGGTTGCCATTAGCGTGCAAGACGCAGTGAAAGGTGTATGATTGATTACTATTTTTGTTCCAAGAAGTACTTTTACTTAAATATAGAGTTATGACCGCAGGCTGGATTACCTGCAGTGACATACATGTGTTTTAGGACTGATAGGGTGATTGATTGATCATTGTTGTTTATCAGCGAATATTTATGTTGATGTTTATAAAATTATAGCCATAGGCTGAAATGCCTGCAGATATTTATATGTTCCAGAGTTGGTAGCGCCATATCATATTGTACTGCATGATTTACCCACTTGGTGAGGCTGATAGTGCAATATTGTCTTATAAGACTTGACCTACTTGATGAGGTTGGTATTATTAGGTGGTGAGTCAGGAGTTAGGATACCACTTGATAAGCAGATGATAGAGTCCTGATGGTATTGGAGTGCAACCTGACTACAATAGTTTAGAGTGTTGGAGATATATATTATTATACGTGTATATGTATTGTCCATGTGCCTTGTACAGTAAATGTATTCAAATTTGCTGGTGTTTGCCCTTGTCCATCAGAATCTGCCACCGAATCTCACTATGCTGGAGTTCCGTAAGTTGCAGAGGGAGGATCCCTCATTAACACCATTATTCTTCCAGGCCGAGACTCAATCTGATAGTATTCCTGGGTTCTTTATAGAGAACCAATTGCTCTACCGGAGGTACCGACCCAGTAAACTAACGGAGGATGACGATTGGGCTAATGTCGACCAACTAGTAGTTCCCACCAGCCTACGGCCCGATATTCTACACCTGGCCCATGGAGCGCTTTCTCACTACGGTTTTAATAAAACCTATCACGCCATCAGACAAGACTATTACTGGCCAGGTATGATTCAGGATGTAAAAACTTATGTACAACAGTGTCATACATGTTAGATGGCAGGAAAACCCAACATCTCTTTTCCCAAGGCTCCCTTGATTCCTATCCCGGTGCCTTCGGAACCCTTTCGCAGACTCATCATAGACTGTGTTGGTCCTTTACCCCGGACCAGTTCTGGCAACGCTTATATACTAACCATCCTGTGTCCAAATACCAGATTCCCCATAGCAGTTCCTGTAAAGAACATTACGGCTGCTACGGAGGTGAAGCAACTGTTGAAGATCTTTACACAATATGGTTTTCCTCGGGAGATTCAAAGTGACTGTGGCACCAACTTCACCAGTGATCTCTTCAAGAAGACACTGGAAGAATTCAACATTACTCAGGTATTGTCCAGCCCCTATCATCCTGCTTCACAGGGTTCTCCTGAACGTAGTCACCAAACTATAAAATCACTCCTTAAGAAATTTTGCAATGAAACTATGAAATACTGGGATAAACAACTTGACATCATCATGTGTATTTTCAGAAGTCTCCCAAATGAGTCTCTAGGAGTGTCTCCTTATGAGATGCTCTACGGACGTAAGTGCCGTACTCCTCTTAAAGCTTTTAAAGACTCTCTACGTAATGCCACCTTCAGTGACCCTCAGTATGTGCCCCAGTTTCTTCAAAACTTAAAGCACATTCTAGAGCGAGTGCATAAATTTGCCAACGATAATTTATTAAAAACTCAAGATAGAATTAAGACTCATTTTGACAAACATAGTAAAATCAGGAAATTTAAAGCAGGAGACTTCGTTTTAGCATATTTTCCGATCCCTGGTTCTCCATTGCAAAATAAGTTTTCAGGACCTTACCGCATCAAGGAGTGCAGAAACAACCACAACTACGTTCTTGAGACTCCAGATAGGCGGCGGAGGACCCAGTTGTGCCACGTCAATCTTTTGAAGAAGTATAAAGGTACACCCCCACTGAGTTAGTATCTCTCTCCACCTTTCAAGATCCATACCTCCACAGTGAGACCTTCCCTGCTTCTCCTCCTGGAAGCACTAACTCTGAGTTAGTACCCTCCAACTCGGAAATTCTTACAGATCTTCCTAAATATTTGCAGGAATGTAACAGTGCTCCTCTCATCAGAGTATTCCAAGAACATCAGAAGTTGTTCAGTGATGATCCTCAGGGATGTAATGTGGTTCAACACGACATCCAGCTACTTCCTGATACCCGGCGTATTCGTCAACCCTTCTACCGCATCAGCCCGTACAAAAAGGAAGTTATGCGTGCTGAGGTACAGTACCTTCTGAATCATGGGCTGGCCACCCCTTGTGAGTCCCCTTGGGCCTCACCCTGCATCTTGGTGCCGAAACCTCACGGTAAAGTACGATTATGTACAGACTATAGAAAACTGAACCTCGTGACCATCAAGGATGCTTACCCTTTACCTCGTATAGATGATATCCTTGACGCCGTAGGTAATGCTACTTATCTCTCCCAGACTGACTTGTTAAAGGGCTACTATCAGATTAGTCTCACAGAGCGGGCTAAGGAAATATCTGCCTTCACCACTCCTTTTGGCCTGTACAGATATGAACGCCTTCCTTTTGGACTGTGTAATGCCCCGGCCACCTTCCAGCGAGCTGTCAACTGCGTCATCCATGGCCTAGATCACACCTACACCTACTTGGATGACATCATTGTGGCAGCTGACACCTGGAACGAACATCTGCTCCAGCTGCAACGATTGTTCTCCAAGCTCCTGACAATTGGCCTTACCATCAACTTGGGCAAGTCCGCCTTTGCTAAAGGTAATGTGCGTTATCTTGGTCATGTGATAGGAAAGGGCAGCCTAGCTCCTTTAGCCATTCATACTCAAGCCATTCAGCATTACCCACAACCTACAACCAGGAAGGAGCTCCTGCGCTTCCTTGGCCTTGCATCTTACTATCGTAGGTTTGTAAAAAGTTTCAATACGGTAGCGACACCACTGATTAATCTGACCAGCCCCAAGCAACGGTATCATTGGACCATTCAACAGACCGTTGCCTTTGAACAACTAAAGTCTCTGCTATGTTCTAATCCCATTTTCGCCTCTCCAGATATTACGAAGCCCTTCATCATCAATGTCGACGCAAGTAGCACCGGCATCGGGGGCGTTCTAATCCAACAGCGTGGCGAAGAGGTTCTTCCTCTCAGCTACAAATTGAAGCCTCATCAGAGGAACTATAGCACCATAGAAATAGAACTCCTCTCCATCGTCCTGAACTTTCAACATTTCGAATCTTACCTACAAGGTAATCGGTCCATTACCATCTATTCAGACCACAATCCCTTACGATTTCTGCAACAAGTCCAATTCAGCAATCAACGTCTTCTACGCTGGGCTCTGTACCTACAGAACTTTAACCTGGAGATATTCTTCATTAGGAGCTCGGATAACATCATAGCAGACGCTCTCTCCGGAGTCTACGAGGTAGAGGCAGCAACTCCTACCACTCTACCGTCTAATGAAGTAACTTAACCCATAAGAGCAGGCTTCGGGGGAGAGCTGTGACAGTAATCTCTTTCAAGAGAGTTTTAGCCTGCTTCTTCCTACATCGCGTTACTTCTATACTTCTGCAACACCATGATACCACATTCAAGAATAGCATATAAGTGGAATAACAGACATCTCTACAGGGGATACAGTACCTACTCTCATTCTCCTCACCCCCCTCCCTCACTGTCGGCACACCACCTCGTCGATCACCAAACGACCACTTCAAACCAACACTCTCCCCATTAGTGAATCAGCGACTTCACGCGACTCCAGCGCCATCTGCGTCATCTATATTTAATCTCGCACGAGCAGTTGGCCTAAGAATATCCTTGTGCTCTCGAGCTGACGCCTCTATCTAAGCCTACGTCCTGTATATTAGTAGAGGCTTCAGCCAGCCCACTATTCTCAGCACCTTTAACTAATTTTTGTCTTCCTTATGTAGAGTAAAGTAATCATTATTTTATTTTATATTGTGTTTTGTCTTTGTATATATTTTGATCCGCACTGTACATAGCCAAGAGATTATCTTTATTTTGTTTATATTTGTTTAAAGTTAATTATTTATAAGATTTGTTTTGCGTGTTTTTCCCTTTCACTTTACCACAGGAGACAACCGCCAAACAGTCAACATTTTGTTTCTCCTTTTTTTAATGTGATTTGCATTTACAACAGCCATAGAGAAGACTGCCTTAACACCTACATTTTTTTGTATATATACATATATATATATATATATATATATATATATATATATATATATATATATATATATATATATATATATATATATATATATATATATATATATATATATATATATATATATATATATATATATATATATATACATATATATAGTGGCTGCAGTGAGATCTATCAGCCAGGAAGCAGCCACCTTGCTGAAACCTCATCAGCTCGGGTTTGGGATTCCCCTAGGTTGTGAAGCTGCAGCACATGCAGCGCGGGCTTACATTGTTGATCTCCCGGACCAGAAGGCACTAGTAAAGCTTGACTTCAAAAATGCCTTCAATCAAGTCAGACGAGATGCTGTCCTCAGGGCTGTACACAACCATTTCCGTCCCCTTTACCCATTCATCCGATCGTGCTGCAGTGGGGACTCTAAGCTTCTTTTTGGGGAGCATGAAATAAACTCCTGTGAAGGTGTCCAACAAGGTGACCCCTTAGCCCCCCTCCTTTTCTGTCTAGCTATCAAAGAGGTCACTGATAGTCTGACAAGCGAGCTAAACATCTGGTACCTGGATGATGGCACTCTAGCTGGAACTCCGGAAACCATTTTGGGGGATATAAGGAAAATCCAGGAGCAGGGAGCAGCCTTAGGCCTCATTCTCAATGCATCCAAATGTGAAATAATCTCCCGCAACCCAGACATCACTGGGCAAATACAAAATGCTCTTCCAGACATTCTCGTTGTCGAGCCACCGGACTGCACTCTCCTGGGTGCCCCCATTGGCCCACGAGCAATCGAGGAGGTCCTGGCTGCAAAAATCACTGACCTAAAGAGAATGCAGGACAGGATTGACAAGATCGATGCCCATGATGCTCTCTTTCTCCTTACAAGATGCCTGTCTCTCCCTAAGTTGACCTACTTTCTGAGATGTTCTCCATCCTACAGCAGCCCTAAGTTAAATGTGTATGACACCCTTCTGAGGTCCATGCTGGTGAAAGTCCTGAACCTGCCATTGGACGACCCTCAGTGGGAGCAAGCAACCCTTCCTGTAAGACTCGGCGGCCTTGGTGTCCGCACAGCCTCCCAAATTGCTCTACCAGCCTTCCTTTCCTCCTCTCATGCATCGCACGACCTCGTCAGAGATATTTTACCTGCAACCCTGAGAGATTCAGCAGGAATACACGATCCTGCTTTCACTGAATGTTCAAATCAGTGGAATGTTCTTGCAGCCCCAGCAACCATTATAGAGCCAACAAAACAACACAAACAGTCCGGCTGGGACCACCCTCTAGTGGAAAAAGTAGCTGATGCCATGCTAAGCGTCGCAACATCAGACAAGGAGAAAGCCCGCCTCAGAGCAGTGCGTGCCCCCCATGCAGGAGATTTCCTCCTGGCAGTACCCATGTCTGCAATGGGCACGCGCCTAGATCCAGAATCCCTTCGTGTAGCAGTGGCCCTCCGCCTTGGTGCCCCAATTCACACTGAATACAAGTGTATTTGCAACAGGGTGGAAGCAGACCAATACGGACTGCATGGGTTGCATTGCGGAAGCACAAAGGGCTGGCATGCAAGACACAACGAGGTCAATGACATCATCAAGAGAAGCCTCGTCTCAGCTGGGTGCCCAGTGGAGAGAGAACCTCGCATCCTAGGGGTCCAAAACCCGGATTTCCCAGCACTTCGCCCTGATGGCATCACCATATACTCATGGAAGGAGGGTAGACAGTTGGTGTGGGACTACACATGTGTATCCACCCTGGCTGACACCTATGTACACTTCGGAGCTGATCAAGCAGGTGGGGCGGCCAACCACAGGGAAACAGCAAAATCACTCAAGTACAGGCGACTGGAAGGTCAATACCTCTTTGTTCCCATAGCGTCTGAGACGCATGGCCCCTGGGGCAAGAGTGCCTTGGGATTTCTCAAGGAATTGGGGGTCCAAGCTCATTGACGTCACCAGAGACCCAAGGGCTTCCAGTTTTTTATTTCAGCGTCTCAGTGTGGCGATCCAGAAGGGAAATGCTTGCTGCGTCCTCGGTTCCTGTCCAGAAGCGGAGGAGCTTCAAGAGATCCATAACCTTTAGGCATTTGTCTTGTATGTTTTGTAACCTTTAAATATATATATATATATATATATATATATATATATATATATATATATATATATATATATATATATATATATATATATATATATATATAGATTTATATATATAGATATATATATAGATATATATATATATATATATATATATATATATATATATATATATATAGATATATATAGATATATATAGATATATATATATAGATATATATATATATATATATATAGATATATATATATATATATATATATATATATATATATATATATATATATATATATAGATATATATAGTTATAGATATGTATAGATATATATAGATATATATATATAGATATATATATATATATATATCTATATATATATATATATAGATATATATAGATATAGATATATATATATATATATAGATATATATATATATATATATATATATATATATATATATATATATAGATATATATAGTTATAGATATGTATAGATATATATAGATATATATATATAGATATATATATATATAGATATATATATATATATATATATATATATATAGATATATATAGATATAGATATATATATAGATATATATATATATATATATATATATATATATATATATATATATATATATATACATATATATATATATATATACATATATATATATATATATATCTATATATATATATCTATATATATCTATATATATATATATATATATATATATATATATATATATATATATATATATATATATATATATATGACCAAAAAGGTAAGATTAATAATTGTAACACGAATCTTCTGAATATTTCTTATGTTTTTCTTCACTGTCGGTGGTAATAAAAATAACAATTCTCCAAAATTAATTTTTTAATTGTCTGACGCCTGAACGCGTTTCGTAATACATATTACATTTTCAAAGACATAATTTACACACAAATTCTTTGTATTTATACTCTATTGGATGCGGTGATATGGTACAAAAGTTTTGGATGAGGTGACAAACACAAGACAGAACACGGAACAATGGGTATAAATTGGATAAGTGAACATATGAATGGAAGTAACTGCAGAAGGTCTAATGGCCGATACTTCCTCTTGCTCCTTCCATATTGGATCGGGGTCTTGAAGTAGGTAGAATATAGTTGTACATTAATTGGCTGTTGATTGCTGGTGTTGACGTTTTGATGTGTAGTGCCTCGCTGATGTCAAGCCGCCTGCTATCGCCGTACCTATCGATGATTTCTGTGTTCTTTATTAAGATTTCTCTGGTGATGATCTGGTTGTGAGAAGCGATTATGTGTTCCTTGATGGCTCCCTGTTGCTTATGCATTGTTAGTCGCCTAGAAAGAGACGTTGTTGAATTATACTGAATTCTTTGGGGCTTACAGACCCCAAGTGGGCATTTAAAGCATAGACGACGTTGGTCTCTTTCAAAGCGTTCTGCTTGGTGTCAGGCGAGTTTTTAATGAGTAGATTGGCCGTTTTTTTGGTTTTATAATAAATTATCAATTGTATATTCTGATTTTTGTATGTAGGAATGACGTTCCTATGAACAATATCTTTTAGGACCCTTTCCTCTGTTTTATGAGCCGTCGAAAAGAAGTTCCTGTAAAATAGTCTAATTGGGGGTACAAGTGTTGTGTTGTTGACTCTTCAGAAGTTGCATGGCGTTTTAACTTTTCATTTTATGATATCTTCAACGAAACCGTTAGAGAAGCCTTTGTTGACTAGGACTTGCCTTACCGTACAGAGTTCTTCATCGACTTCTTTCCATCCTGAGCTGTGGCTAATAGCATGGTCGACGTAAGCATTGACAACACTCCTCTTGTACCTGTCTGGGCAGTCACTATTGACATTGAGGCACATTCCTATGTCTGTTGCTTTGGTGTACATATGAAGCACATATCAAGAGGATAACAAAGCCAAAACCGAACCAAAGCTACTGCACAGTCACATCAGAAGGAAAACAACAGTGAAAGAACAGGTATTGAAACTTCGAACAGGCGAGGACAGGTATACAGAGAATGACAGAGAGGTGTGTGAGGAACTCAACAAGAGGTTCCAGGAGGTCTTCACAATAGAACAGGGTGAGGTCACTGTGCTAGGAGAAAGGGAGGTAAACCAGGCGGCCTTGGAGGAGTTCGAAATTATGAGAGAGGAGGTCAAGAGACACCTGCTGGATCTGGATGTTAGAAAGGCTGTTGGTCCAGATGGGATCTCACCATGGGTACTGAAAGAGTGTGCAGAGGCACTTTGCTTGCCACTCTCCATAGTGTATAGTAAGTCACTAGAGACGGGAGACCTACCGGAAATATGGAAGACGGCGAATGTGGTCCCAATATACAAAAAGGGCGACAGACAAGAGGCACTGAACTACAGGCCAGTGTCCTTGACTTGTATACCATGCAAGGTGATGGAGAAGATCGTGAGAAAAAACCTGGTAACACATCTGGAGAGAAGGGACTTCGTGACAAATCGCCAACATGGATTCAGGGAGGGTAAATCTTGCCTTACAGGCTTGATAGAATTCTACGATCAGGTGACACAGATTAAGCAAGAAAGAGAGGGCTGGGCGGACTGCATTTTCTTGGATTGTCGGAAAGCCTTTGACACAGTACCGCATAAGAGGCTGGTACATAAGCTGGAGAGACAGGCAGGTGTAGCTGGTAAGGTGCTCCAGTGGATAAGGGAGTATCTAAGCAATAGGAAGCAGAGAGTTACGGTGAGGGGTGAGACCTCCGATTGGCGTGAAGTCACCAGTGGAGTCCCACAGGGCTCTGTACTCGGTCCTATCTTGTTTCTGATATATGTAAATGATCTCCCGGAGGGTATCGATTCATTTCTCTCAATGTTTGCAGACAATGCTAAAATTATGAGAAGGATTAAAACAGAAGAGGACTGTTTGAGGCTTCAAGAAGACCTAGACAAGCTGAAGGAATGGTCGAACAAATGGTTGTTAGAGTTTAACCCAACCAAATGTAATGTAATGAAGATAGGTGTAGGGAGCAGGAGGCCAGATACAAGGTATCATCTGGGAGAGGAAATTCTTCAGGAGTCAGAGAAGGAAAAAGACTTGGGGGTTGATATCACGCCAGACCTGTCTCCTGCAGCACATATCAAGCGGATAACATCAGCGGCATATGCCAGGCTGGCCAACATACGAACGGCATTCAGAAATTTGTGTAAAGAATCATTCAGAACTTTGTATACCACATATGTCAGGCCAATCCTGGAGTATGCAGCCCCAGCATGGAGTCCATATCTAGTCAAGGATAAGACTAAACTGGAAAAGGTTCAAAGGTTTGCCACCAGACTAGTACCCGAGCTGAGAGGTATGAGCTACGAGGAGAGACTACGGGAATTAAACCTCACTTCGCTGGAAGACAGAAGAGTTAGGGGGGACATGATCACCACATTCAAGATTCTGAATGGAATTGATAGGGTAGATAAAGACAGTCTATTTAACACAAGGGGAACACGCACAAGGGGACACAGGTGGAAACTGAGTGCCCAAATGAGCCACAGAGATATTAGAAAGAACTTTTTTAGTGTCAGAGTGGTTGACAAATGGAATGCATTAGGGGGTGATGTGGTGGAGGCTGACTCCATACACAGTTTCAAGTGTAGATATGACAGAGCCCGATAGGCTCAGGAATCTGTACACCTGTTGATTGACGGTTGAGAGGCGGGACCAAAGAGCCAGAGCTCAACCCCCGCAAACACAACTAAGTGAGTACAACTAGGTGAGTACACACACACAGCATGTCAGAGAACCCACAAGGATGAGAGGAAATGACGAACCAGAGAGACTCGACCTGGTCTTCACCCTGAACGACTCTGACATAAGAGAAATCGGTTTTGAGGCCCCAGTAGAAATGAGCGACCACAGTGTACTGGTGTTTGAGCACCTGATTGAAGAAGAGTTATTGAACTCGAGGAGGGATACGGAAACCAAAAGGTTAGCATACCGAAAGGGAAACTATGAGGAGATAAGAAAATTCCTAACAGATATAGCATGGGAAACAGAGCTCAGGGAAAGGACGGCCCAAGATATGATGGACTACTTCACGCAAAAATGCAAGGACGCAGCAAACAAGTTTGTCCCAGCCCAAAAGGAAAACAGTGAAATGAAGATGAGAAGCCCATGGTTTAATCAGAGATGTAGGCTAGCTAAGCAGCAAAGTAAAAGGGCATGGAGAAACTATAGGAATAACAGGACACTGGAGAGCAGAGAAAGATACCAGAATGCCAGGAATGAATATGTCAGGATGAGAAGAGAGGCAGAAAGACAATACGAAAATGACATCGCAAGCAAGGCAAAGACTCAGCCTAAATTGCTGCATAGCCACATCAGGAGAAAAACAACAGTAAAGGAACAGGTTATGAAATTAAGGATAGGGGCGGAAGGATTCACTACAAATGACAAGGAAGTGTGTGAGGAACTGAATAAGAAATTCCAAGAGGTCTTCACCTTAGAACAAGGAGAAATCCCAGAGATAAGAGAGGGAATAGCTAACCAGGAACCACTAGAAGAGTTTGAGATTACCAGCGGGGAAGTAAGGAAGTGTTTACTAGAGTTGGATGTGACAAAGGCTATATGCCCAGATGGAGTCTCCCCTTGGATACTAAAGGAAGGAGCAGAAGAACCTCCAACTCTCCATAGTATATAACAAATCTCTGGCAACAGGGGAACTGCCAGAAATTTGGAAAGCAGCTAACGTAGTCCCGATATACAAGAAAGGGGATAGACAGGAGGCACTGAATTACAGGCCAGTGTCCCTAACCTGCATACCATGCAAGCTGATGGAGAAGATTATGCAAAGAAAGCTAGTGGAGCACCTGGAGCAAAAGAAATTTGTAACACAGCATCAACATGGATTCAGGGATGGCAGGTCCTGCCTCACAGGGTTACTTGAATTCTACGACCAAGCAACAAAAATAAGGCAAGAAAGAGAAGGGTGGGCATACTGCATATATTTGGATTGTCAGAAAGCCTTTGATACAGTGCCACACAAGAGGCTAGTGAAAAAGCTAAAGATGCAGGCTGGAGTGAGAGGGAAGGTACTCCGTTGGATACAGGAGTACCTAAGCAACAGGAGACAACGAGTCAGTGTGAGGGGTGAGGTCTCAGATTGGCGAGACGTTACGAGTGGAGTCCCGCAGGGGTCAGTCCTTGGACCTATACTGTTTCTGATATATGTAAATGATCTCCCAGAGGGTATAGAATCGTTTCTCTCTATGTTTGCCGATGATGCAAAAATTATGAGGAGGATTGAAGCTGAGGACGATAGTAGGAGGCTACAAGATGACCTAGACATTCTGAGTGAATGGGCCAACAAATGGCTGTTGAAGTTCAACCCGAGTAAATGCAAAGTAATGAAACTAAGCAGTGGAAATAGGAGGCCAGACACAGGAAACAGAATAGGAGAAGAAGTACTTAATGAAACGAACAGAGAGAAAGATCTAGGAGTTGATATCACACCAAACCTGTCTCCTGAAGCCCACATAAAAAGAATAACGTCGGCGGCATATGCGAGGCTGGCTAATATCAGAACAGCGTTCAGGAACCTGTGTAAGGAATCATTCAGAATCATGTACACCGCATATGTAAGACCAATCCTGGAGTATGCGGCCCTGGGCTGTGCCTGAGATTCTCACACCTCTAACCGTTAACGACCCCAAGTGACCTGAGGTCAGATCATGAGAATTTCACCTTGCTTCCGCAAGCGTATAATTGGAGCCGGGTAGCCTTCAAACATGCCGACGTTAAGAGAGTGGCTTGTAGTGCCGGAGGGCTATCTACTTGTGGGCGGAGTACTACAATAGGTTCCCCAAATATAAAACTCGGGAGCTATCGAGCATGAAGCAATAGGAGAGCGGCCAGCGGAGCAGAGCAGAGGCCAGCCGTCGAGATAGGCCGTCACCAGACGGGGGGTGACGCTGCCTGAAAATTGCAGACCCCCCCCCCCTCTCTATTCAACTTAGACTCAGTCCTCGGTGAGTTGAACATTAAGGTGACTTGGTCGTGTTTTTTACATAGTTGTGTGATGATCAGGGGCAGTCAAGTTGTAGGGTTCTCGAAATTCTTGGATGATGACTCACTTTGCATATTAAACTGGAACATTTTAATTGAATTGATAAATTATGATACTTTCATGTGAAATATAATTTGAATTTATTATTTAAATTGTGTTTAACTTGTTCCCTAAGCTTTGAGTTGAGGTGAGACCAGCCTCTGTGGTTACTGGTTTCATGGTTTAGAATGAGTACATTGATAAAGTGGGAACTACTAATAGGGAACTCATGATAACATCTTTTGAGAAATATTGTTGATACAGGCAAGTTCCATTCCTTGTCTCGTATGTAATGATCATGAATGGATGGTGGCAGCATTTCGTCTTCTACTATCTACTTTCTACTTCTACTATCTACTCTTCTACTTCTACCTATCTACTACCTCTCCCTCCACCCCTCTCTGAACTCTCACTTTCAACTAATGACCCTCCTCCACTCCTCCCACTCTCTACCTCTCAACCCCAAACCCTCACTAATTACTTCACTATGCGATTTCTTTCCTTTCGTTTTTCCTCTTATACGTTTGTGGCAATGATCCTGTATTCTAGAGTCTCTCTAGAGTTTCGGGTAACTGATCCCAGCATGGAGCCCGTTCCTTGTCAAGCACAAGACGAAGCTGGAAAAAGCCCAAAGGTATGCCTGTAGACTAGTCCCAGAACTAAGAGGCATGAGTTATGAGGAAAGGCTGCGGGAAATGCACCTTACGACTCTGGAAGACAGAAGAGTAAGGGGAGACATGATCAACAACCAACAAAATCCTCAGAGGAATCGACTGGATAAACAAGGATAAACTATTCAACACTGGTGGGACGCAAACAAGGGGACACAGGTGGAAAATGAGTACCCACATGAGCCACAGAGACGTTAGAAGGAATTTTTTCAGTGTCAGAGTAGTTAACGGATGGAATGCATTAGACAGTGATGTGGTGGAGGCTGACTCTATACACAGTTTTAAATGTAGATATGATAGATCCCAGTAGGCTCAGGAATCTGTACACCAGTTGATTGACAGTTGAGAGGCGGGACCAAAGAGCCAGAGCTCAAACCCCGCAAGCACAAATAGGTGAGTACACACACACACAATCACAAACAGGATTTGACTCCCTGGCGAGAAGCGACCATTCCTATCTCCCTCTCCTAGCTGACACGTTCCTCTCTCACGCTCTCCTCTCTCCTTCTCTCTCATTAGTTCCCCCTCTCTCTCTCTCCATCTAAACTCTCTCCCTGTCAACCACTCCCTCCCCCTCTCTCACTCACACTTGTCCCCCCCCAACTCTCTCTCTCTCCATCTAACCTCTCTCCCTGTCAACCACTCCTCTCCCCTCTCTCACTCACACATCTGTCCCCCCCCTCTCTCTCTCCTCTCTCATCTCCTCCATCTCTTCTCTCTCTCTCTCTCTCTCTCTCTCCTCTCTCTCTCTCTCTCTCTCTCTCTCTCTCTCCTCTCTCTCTCTCTCTCTCTCTCTCTCTCTCTCTCTCTCTCTCCCTCTCTCTCTCTCTCCTCTCTCGTCTCTCTCTCTCTCTCTCTCTCTCTCTCTCTCTCTCTCTCTCTCTCTCTCTCTCTCTCTCTCTCTCTCTCTCTCTCTCTCTCTCTCTTCTCTCTCTCTCTATCTCTCTCCTCTTCTCTCTCTCTCTCTCTCTCTCCTCTCTCTCTCTCTCTCCTCTCTCCTCTCTCTCTCTCTCTCTCTTATCTCTCTCCCCCTTCTTCTCTATCTCTTCTCTCTCCCCCCTTCTCTCTCATCTCTCCCCCCCCTTCCTCTCTCTCTCTCTCTCATCTCTCTCCTCTCCCCCCTTCCTCTCATCTCTCCCCACCTTCTTTTCATCCTCCCCCCTTCTATCTCACCTCTCTCCCTCTTCTTCTCTGTCATCACTCTCCCCTCCCTTCTCTCTCATCTCTCTCTCTCCCCCTTCTCTCTCATCACTCTCCCCCCTTCTCTCTCATCTCTCCCCCCCTTCTCCCTCATCTCTCTCCTCCCTTCTCTCTCATCTCTCTCCCCCCTTCTCTCTCATCTCTCCCCCTTCTCTCTCATATCTCTCTCTCCCCCTTCTCTCTCATCACTCTCCCCCCTTCTCTCTCATCTCTCTCTCTCTCCCCCTTCTCTCTCATCTCTCCCCCCCTTCTCTCTCATCTCTCTCCCCCCTTCTCTCTCATCTCTCCCCCTCCTACACACTCATCTCTTTCCCCCTCTCTCATCTCTCTCCCCCCTTCTCTCTCATCTCTCTCTCTCCCCTTCGCTCTCATCACTCTCCCCCCTTCTCTCTCATCTTTCTCTCTCCCCCTTCTCTCTCATCACTCTCCCCCCTTCTCTCTCATCTACTCTCCCCCCTTCTCTCTCATCTCTCCACTCATTTCTCTCACCCCTTCTCTCTCATCCTCCCTCCCCCCTTCCTCTCTCATTTCTCTCCCCCCTTCTCTCTCATCTCTCTCTCTCCCACTTCTCTCTCATCACTCTCCCCCTTCTCTCTCATCTCTCTCCCCCCTTCTTTCTCATCTCTCTCCCCCCTTTCTCTCATTTCTCTCCCCCCTTCTCTCTCATCTGTCTCTCTCCCCCCTTCTCTCTATTCTCTCTCCCCCCCTTCTCTCTCATCTCTTTCCCCCCTTCTCTCTTATCACTCTCCCCCCCTTCTCTCTCATCTCTCCCCCCTTCTCTCTCATCTCTCTCTCCCCCCTTCTCTCTCATCACTCTCCCCCTTCTCTCTCATCTTCTCTCTCTCTCCCCCTTCTTTCTCATCTCTCCCCCCCTTCTTTCTCATCTCTCTCCCCCTTCTCTCTCATCTTCCCCCTCCTTCTCACTCATCTCTCCCCCCTTCTCTCTCCTCTCTCTCCCCCTTCTCTCTCATCTCCCCCCTCCTTCTCACTCATCTCTCCCCCCTTCTCTCTCATCACTCTCCCCCTTCTCTCTCCCCCCTTCTCTCTCATCTCTCTCTCTCCCCCTTCTCTCTCCCCCCTTCTCTCTCATCTCTCTCTCTCTCCCCCTTCTCTCTCATCACTCTCCCCCCTTCTCTCTCATCACTCTCCCCCCTTCTCTCTCATCTCTCTCCTCCCTTCTCTCGCATCTCTCTCCCCCCTTCTCTCTCATTTCTCTCCCCCCTTCTCTCTCATCTCTTTCCCCCCTTTCTCTCTCATCACTCTCCCCCCCTCCTCTCTCATCACTCTCCCCCTTTTCTCTCTCATCACTCTCCCCCCTTCTCTCTCATCTCTCTCCCCCCTTCTCTCTCATCTCTCTCCCCCCCTTCTCTCTCATTTCTCTCCCCCCTTCTCTCTCATCTCTCTCTCTCCCCCCTTCTCTCTCATCACTCTCCCCCCTCCTCTCTCATCTCTCTCCCTCCTTCTCTCTCATCACTCTCCCCCCTTCTCTCTCATCTCTCTCCCCCTTCTCTCTCATCTCTCCCCCCCCCTTCTCTCTCATTTCTCTCCCCCCTTCTCTCTCATCTCTCTCTTTCCCCCCTTCTCTCTCATCACTCTCCCCCTCCTCTCTCATCTCTCTCCCTCCTTCTCTCTCATCACTCTCCCCCCTTCTCTCTCATCTCTCTCCCCCCTTCTCTCTCATCTCTCTCCCCCCCCTCCTTCTCTCTCATTTCTCTCCCCCCTTCTCTCTCATCTCTCTCTTTTCCCCATTCTCTCTCATCACTCTCCCCCCTCCTCTCTCATCTCTCTCCCCCCTTCTCTCTCATCTCTCTCCCCGCTTTTCTCTCATTTCTCTCCCACCTTCTCTCTTATCTCTCTCCCCACCCCTCTTCTCTCTCATCTCTCCCCTTCTCTCTCATCTCTCCCCCCTTCTCTCTCATCTCTCTCCCCCCCTTCTCTATCATCTCTCTCCCCCCTTCTCTCTCTTCTCTCCCCCCCCCTTCTCTCTCATCTCTCTCCCCACTTCTCTCTCATCTCTCTCCCCCCCTTCTCTATCATCTCTCTCATCCCTTACCCTCCTTCTCTCTTATCTCTCTCCCCACCCCCCCCCCTTCTTTCTCATCTCTCTCAACTATCTCCCACCTCTATCTCACTCATAGGGAGAAAACATGTCTGTGAGACTGACTCCGGGAAGCAGCCACAGGAAGACAGACATGGGAGGGACAAACTCAGAGGATGGGGGGGGGGGGCGGGGAACAGGAAGCCTGGATTAAGGGAATATTCCACCAAATGTGGGATTAATTCAGTGAAGGATTGAGGGTTATGAGGGAGACAGTAACCAACCTGCAGGATGAACTAAGGGCAGCAAAGGAGGAGATAAGAAGCCTGAAGGAGACTCCCTCCCCAATATAAGACACGAACTGACATAGGAATGCTACTGTTGAGGGGAATTCTTCACCACAACGCTCTTTTGCAGAACTGTTTAAAAAGAGCCCTGAAGCTAGGTCTGCAGTTAGGGAAGTTGACATGGAAGTGGCTTCTCAGGATGCAGCTAAATGTACTGGCCAGCTGATAGAGCAGAAAAGAGCAGAAGTAATAGTAGGCATTAAGGAGCAAACAGGGACTGGTCCAATGGACAGGAGAGAGAAGGACAAAAATGAAGTTAATGAGATCCTTAATGGACTAAAGATGGAGAGGGCTGACCAAAAATATTGAAAAGGTTTTCAGGATCGGACGGTACAACAAGGACAGAGACTAACTGATAAAGGTGGTATTCAAAAGCAAGAGACTTGTTAGCAAGGAAGAGTGGACTAGCAAATGTACAGAAGTTCAACAAATATTCGTACAGAGGGATATGACAAGGGACGAGAGAAGGAAGGCAGCATCCACAAAGAGGGAGCGCAGGGAGAGAAAGGAATCAGGGAGCCACAACCCTGAGCCCTACAATCCCAGAGGGGAGCGGGGAACCCTCCACAAGCAGCTCAACAGACACAGTGAGAGAAGCACCTCCCCATCTTCCACCCAATAGTTGACCTACCTGCCCCAACCCATGGTGCCCAAGGTGCCCACCTTGGGTACCCTACCCCCACTGCCCCCTCCCCAGGAACTCCCATCTCCCCCTACCACACCAGGCCCTCCCTAATCCCCCATGCTCTCCCTTCTCCCCGACCCCCAAGCCCTCCATTGTCCCTTTCCCCAAACTCTCCAGTATCCCCCACCAGCTTGAGGCCTTCCTTCTCCCCCACCCTCCTAACCCTTCCTGCTCTCCCACTCTCCTAAGCCCTCCTTCTTCCTCAACCCCCTCAGCACTCCCTTTCCCCCCAACCTCACCCCCAAGCCCTCCTCCCTCTTATACACCCCCAAGCCCCCTATTTCCACCCAATCCCTCCAAACCCTCCCTCCTCCCACACCCCACCAAGCCTCCCCTTCTCCCACACTCCCCAAATCCTTCCCCCTCTCACCCTACTTCCCCCAGGCCTTCCCCTCTCACCCACCTCCCTCAAGCCTGTCCCTTGCCTCCCACCCCCCCAAGTTCCTCCCCCCTCCCCCCCCCCCAAGCATCCCCCACCTCCCCACCCCCTACACCACCCTCCTCGTACTGGATCCTCCCAGCCCCCGCACAAACCAGATCCTCCAGGTCCCCCCTTCATAGGTCCTCCCATCCCAGTCCATCCATGTTCACTGCCTCAGGGGATGCAAAAGGATCTGAGAAGGGACAGAAGAGAGTCAGTTTCAGGGTGATGTACTCAAACATTGATGGTATCACAAGCAAGGCAAAGTGAACTAAGGGAAAGAGCACAAGAAGTGAGCCCAGATGTAATCGGACTCACAGAAACAAAACTCTCAGGAATCATAACAAATGCGGTGTTTCCCCAGGACTACACTGTAATAAGTAAAGAGAGGAGGGAAGGGAGGAAGTGGAGTGGCCCTACTAATGAGAAAAGAATGCAGTTTCAAGGAGATGGCCCATCCCGGACTGCGAGGGATTCAGAAACTACATAACAGGCAACATGACAATGGGAGGACCACAAGTAGTAGTAGCTGTGATATATAACCCTCCACCAAATGACAGAAGACCAAGGCAAGAGTATGACAACAACAACATGGCAGTTAACACTATAATTGAGAAGGCAGTCTCTGCTGCCTGTAGAAATAGATCCCATCTGCTCATCATGGGGAATTCAATCATGGAAGGATAGACTGGGAGAACAAGGATCTGCATGGAGGAGAGGATACATGGAGAACCAAGCTAATGGAGGTGAGGACAAGAAACTTTCCAAGCCAACATGTCAAGGAACCCACTAGGATGAGAGGTAATAATGAACCAGCAAGACTCAACCTAGTCTTCACTCTGAACGACTCCGACATAAGGGAAATCGGTTCTGAGGCCCCAGTAGGAATGAGCGACCACAGTACACTGGTGTTTGAGTATCTGGTTGAAGAAGGGTAATGAACTTGAGGAGCGGCACTGAAAACAAAAGGCTAGCTTTCCGTAAGGGAAACTACGAGGAGATAAGAAGATTCCTAACAGATATAACATGGGAAACAGAGCTCAGGGGTATGAGCCCAAGACTACATCAGACTGGACCACATCACGCAGAATGGCAAGGAGGCAGCAAACAAGTTTTCCCAGTCCTAAAGGAAGACAACGACATGAAGATGAGAAACCCATGGTTTAATCAGAGATGTAGACTAGCTAAACAGCAAAGTAAAAGGCATGGAGAAACTATAGAAATAACAGGACACTTGAGAGCAGAGAAAGATACCAGAGTGCCAGGAATGAATATGTCAGGATGAGAAGAGAGGCAGAAAGACAATAGGAAAATGACATCGCGAGCAAGGCAAAGACTCGGCCTAAATTGCTGCACAGCCACATAAGGAGAAAAACAACAGTAAAGGAACAGGTAATGAAATTAAGGATAAGAGCAGAAGGTTTCACTACAAACGACAAGGAAGTGTGTGAGGAACTGAATACGAAATTCCAGGAGGACTTCACCTCAGAGCAAGGAGAAATTCCAGAGATAAGAGAGGGAATAGTTAACCAGGAACCACTAGAAGAGTTTGAGATTACCAGTGGGGAAGTAGGGAAGTTGTTACTAGAGTTGGATGTGACCAAGGCTATAGGCCCAGATGGAATCTCCCCTTGGATACTAAAGGAAGGAGCAGAAGCACTGTGCTTGCCACTCTCCATAGTGTATAACAAATCGCTGGCAACAGGGGAGCTGCCAGAAATTTGGAAACAGCTAATGTAGTCTAGATATACAAGAAAGGGGATAGACAGGAGGCACTTAACTCCAGGCCAGTGTCCCTAACCTGCATACCATGCAAGCTGATGAAGAAGATTGTGTGAAGGAAGCTAGTGGAACATCTGGAGCGAAGTTGACTTTGTAACACAGCTTCAACATGGGTTCAGGGATGTCAAGTCCTGCCTCACAGGGTTACTGAATTCTACAACCAGGCAACAAAAAAGGCAAGAAAGAGAGGGATGGACAGACTGCATATTTTTGGATTGCCAGAAAGCCTTTGATTCAGTACCACACAAGAGGCTAGTGAAAATGCTGTAGATGCAGGCTGGAGTGAAAGGGAAGGTACTCCATTCGATAAGAGAGTACCTAAGCAACAGAAGACAACGAGTCACTGTGAGGGGTGAGGTCTCAGATTGGCGAGACGTCACAAGTGGAGTCCCGCAGGGGTCAGTCCTTGGACCTATACTGTTTCTGATATATGTAAATAATCTCCCAGAGGGTATAGCCTCATTTTTCTCAATGTTTGCTGATGATGCAAAAATTATAAGGAGGATTGAAACAGAGGAGGATAGTAGGAGGCTACAAGATGACCTGAACAGATTGAATGAATGGTCAAACAAATGGCTGTTGAAGTTCAACCCGAGTAATTGCAAAGTAATGAAACTAGGCATAGGAAACAGAAGACCAGACACAGGATACAGAATAGGAGAGGAAGTACTCCATGAAACGGACTGAGAAAAAGATCTAGGGATTGATATCACCCCAAACCTGTCTCCTGAAGCCCACGTAAAGAGAACTACGTCTGCGGCATATGCGAGGCTGGCTAACATCAGAACCACAATCAGGAACCTGTGTAAGGAATCATTTAGAATCTTGTATACCACATATGTAAGACCAATCCTGTAGTATGCAGCCCCAGCATGGAGCCCGTACCTTGTCAAGCACAAGACGAAGTTGGAAATGTTTCAGAGGTATGCCACTGGACTAGTCCCAGAACGAAAAGGCATGAGTTACGAGGAAAGGATGTTAGAGATGCACCTAAGGTAAGGTAGTTATCAAAAGAAGGCACCAAACCAGGAAAGCTATGTAGCACCATCAAAGTGCGAAATAATCAGAGGGCGCTAAATATCACCAAGAATGCCAATACGAGAACAGAAACGCATAAGGTGAACAATATCAAAAGTATCAGATTCACCAAGATTCTATCAAGGGACAAGTGACCGTGAGGGACGGTCAGAAAGCAAGACACGTTCATCCTGGAAGTCAGGACATTCAACAAGGATAGGCACAACTGTAAGAGGGACAACACAATTTGGACAATAAGGAGCAGGGCGGCGCTCCATTAAGTGACCGTGGGTTAAGCGAATATGGCCTATCTGCAGCCTTGCCAAGCAGTTTCCCACCGCCGGTTATGGTGGTAGGAGGAAGGCCACGGGGACACACTACGTTTGAGAGTGCGCAGCTTGTTACTAACTACAGAGGAACAACAACCCTGCCAACGGGCAAGGATGGAGGAATGAATAACAGGATAACAGTTGGAATAACGAATACCTTTACGGGAGATGGGACAAGAACGGATAGCGTCCTTAGCGGCAGCATCCGCACACTCATTTAAAGAAACACCAATATGGCTGGGAACCCAGCAAGACTCTACTGATTTAAATTTACTAGAAATAAGAAACAGCCAGTGTTGAATCTCGATGACCACTGGATGGACAGGATTAAAGGAGCCTAGAGCCATGAGGGCACTACGAGAGTCAACTACAACCACAAAGGAGGAACGACAATGAAAAAGCAAAGACGGAGAGCATAGAGAATAGCATAAAGTTCTGCTGTGAAGACGCTAGCCTCCGAAGGGAGGCGACACATATAAGTGCGGTCAGGAAAAGCAACAGAGTAGCCCACACCGTCCGCAGACTTAGACCCATCGGTGAAGACGGAAATAGAGTGAGAGTGTGAAGAAAAGTGCTCAAGGAAAAGGCGTTTCAGAACCGTAGGAGGGTAAAAGCTTTAGTGAAGCGAGTCAAGGACGTACAAAACTTTGGAAGGGAAATCTCCACGAAGGCAAGGAAGGAACAATACGAGTAGAAACATTAGAAATATGAACAGAAAGAGAGTCCTGTAAGCGAGATAACAGGACAGAAAGAGGAGGCGATGAAGAGGAACAAGAACCACAGAAGGGGTAAAAGTTAAAGCACGACAGAAGCGAGAGGAAGGATGTTGTAAGGACCGCGCAAGATACCGAGGACAGTAGCGATCACAGCGGTCCTGGAGAGAGAGGAAGCCAGTGTCAACATACAAAAGAGGGTTGGAGTTGAACGAAATGCACCAGAGCTGAGACGCAACCCAGCACGGTGCAAAGCATCAAGATGGTGAAGAGTAGAAGGAGAAGCAGAAGAGTATGCAGGGCAACCATAATCGAGTTTAGACAGGACGAGAGAGGAGTGCAAATAGAGGAGCGTGCATCTATCCGCTCCCCAAGAAGTATGGGACAAAACCTTAAGTAGGTTAAGGGCCTTAGAGCATTCAACTTGGAGGTAAGAGATGTGGGCTGACCAAGACAAACGAGTGTCAAAGATTAACCCCAAAAGGTTAGCGGAATCCCTGTACACAATGGGATGACCATAAAGCGACAAAGAGGGACGAAGAACGACATGCTTACGAGTAAAAGCCATAGCACAAGTCTTAGACGCAGAGAACTTGAAGCCATGATTGGTGGCCCAAGACGACATGGCATCAATCACAAGTTGAAGCCGCCATTGAAGGAGAGGCAAATCATCACCCTGACAGCAAAGGGTAAGATTGTCAAGATAGAGAGTGGAGTAGACACCAGAAAGAAGAGAGGAAAGAAGACCGTTGAGGGCAACTAGAAAAAGAGTAGTGCTCAGAACACTTCCCTGGGGTACACCTTCATACTGACGAAAAGGGGCAGAGAGAGTGGTACCAAGCCGCACACGAAAGGAACGACGAGAGAGGAAACTCTGGAGGAAGAGAGGGAGATTCCCACGAAGGCCAAAAGAATGAAGTTAAGACAGAATATGATACTGCCAGATAGTGTCGTAAGCCTTTTCCAGGTCAAAAAGTACGGCCACAATGGAGGTTTTCGCAGCAAAAGCAGTACGAATATAGCCCTCCAAGTTCACCAGGACATCCGTTGTGCTGCGGCACTTGCGAAAACCAAATTGAGAAGGGGAGAGGTGGTGATAGAGTTCTAAGAACAACATCAAATGAACGTTTACCATACGTTCAAAGAGTTTGCAAACACAACTCTTGAGGGCAATAGGGTGGAAATCCTTGGGGGATGACCCCAGAGACCCTGGCTTCCGAACAGGGAAGACAACAGCATCGAGCCAGTCTTCAGGGACTGACGACGACTCCCAGACCCGATTGTACAGACTCAGTAAATACTAAGACGTGCACGGAGGGAGCTGGCGAAGCATTTCATAATGAATGCCATCGGAGCCCACTGCCGTAGAACCGCAGAAGACTAGGGCAGACTGAAGCTCAGAGAGAGAGAAGGGATCATTAATGGGAAGGCGAAGATGAGTACAGAAATTTAAAGGACGAGATTCAAGAATAGGCTTACGAAGAAGGAAGGATTGGGGAAGATGAAACCAGAACTAACAGATGAAAAGTGGAAACCCAGTTCAGTCGCGACCTGCAACGGGTCCGCCACAAGAGCACCACGGAGGCGAAGGACCGGCGACATCGGGAACGAACTTACCTGCAATCTTACGATACGATTCCAGACCAGTGGTAGAAGTCTCGGACGTAACGGTGGAGACATAAGATAGGCAGAAAGAAAGTTTAGCCGCACGATGGTCCTACGGGCCACCGCACTTGCTTCCGAAACAAATGAAAAGACCCAACCGTCTGCCGGTGGCGATGTCTCTTCCAGGCTGCACGCTTACAGCGGACAGCCCGAGCACAGTCCACATTCCACCAGGGAACGTACTTCCACATTCCCCGAGAGGAAGAGCGAGGAATAGAGAGGAGGGCAACGTCGAAGACAGTGTCATGAAAAAGAAGGAGGCGCGAGGGAGAGGCAGAACGGAGAGGTCGGAAATAGTAGCACGGAGAGTAAAGAGGCACAGTCAGCCTCGGCAAACCGCCACCTAGGGAAGGAGAGAGGAGGGCAAAAGAAAAAAAGGAACAACGATAGGAAAATGATCACTGCCATGGAGGTCATCAAGGATCCCCACCTGAAATCCAAGGAAAGTGATGATGAGCACAGAGAAAGATCGAGACAGGAAGGGAGCGAGTCCGAAAGTCCAAATGAGTGGGCTCACCAGAATTAAGAAGGGACAGGGAAGAAGAGAGGATAAAAGGTTCAAGGAGGCGACCACGGGTGTTTGTCAGCACATCACTCCAAAGGGCATAACGACAATTGAAATCACCGAGCAGAAACACAGGCTCCGACAAGGAGTCTAGGAGATGTTTAAGATCGGGAAGAGAAAGTGGGACAGTTGGGGGGGGAGAGATAAATGGAACAAACAGTGTTCCATTTACACACAAAGACACTGGCAGCAGAACAGTGTAGAGGCGAGGAAAAAAGTAAGGGGGTGAAGGGAACATCTGAGCAAATCAAGAGAGCAGAAGAGTTATGGGCCCCAGCAACAGTTGGGGGGGGGGAAGAAAAAAGAATAGCAACGGAAGCAACCAGGACGAGCACCAAGCATCGGCTCCTGGAGACAGACACAAAGGGGCGAAAACTGTGAAATTAGAAGTTGGAGGTCAAGGAAATTGGCGTAATATTCATGAATGTTCCACTGAAGAATAGACATCTGCAAAAAGAGAAAGGATAGCATCAGAGAGCAAAGAAGAAACAAAGGTGAAAAAGGAACACAGCACGTTAAAGAAGCACAGGGTCAGCGAAGTCAGGGTTAGGGGGGCATGGGTAAACTGAGTAAAGAAGGAGGGAAAGAAGCGGGAGGGCAGACCAGAGGTGGACGAGCAGGGTCTGGAGGAGGAGAAGGAAGAGGAGGAGGAGGAGGAGGGGCAGAAAGAGGGGAGCACACCTCAGCAAGGGCAGTAACCGAGACGGAACTGGTGGCTAAAGAAACACCCACAGTAGGAACAGGGGCTCCACCACCGAAGCGGGAGGGGAAGGAACGATAGAATCAGAGATAGGGGGTGAAGAAGAAAAGGAAGCCTTCTTACCTACCGGGGAGGAAGAAGGAGAGAAGCCAGGTTTCCGCTTCTGACTCAAAGAGACAGGTATCTTAGCAGCAATGTACTGGGCTACAGACTCCAGTGTCTCGACAGGAGAAGAAGAGCGAGAGCAAACAACACGACCACCAGGAGACTGATGGACTCCTGGTGGGAGGCAGGAGAACTGTGCTTCCCACTCTCCATAGTGTATAACAAATCACTGACAACAGGGGAACTGCCAGAAATTTGGAAAGCAGCTAACGTAGTCCCGATATACAAGAAAGGGGATAGACAGGAGGCACTGAACTACAGGCCAGTGTACCTAACCTGCATATCATGCAAGCCAATGGAGAAGATTGTGCGAAGAAAGCTAGTGGAGCATCTAGAGCGAAAGAACTTTGTAACACAGCTTCAACATGGGTTCAGGGATGGCAGGTCCTGCCTCACAGGGTTACATAAATTCTGCTACCAGGCAACAAAAATCAGGCAAGAAAGAGAAGGGTGGGTAGACTGCATATTTTTGGATTGCCAGAAAGCCTTTGACACAGTGCCACACCAGAGACTAGTGCGAAAGCTGGAAATGCAAACAGGAGTGAAAGGGTAGGTACTCCATTGGATAAGGGAGTACCTAAGTAACAGAAGACAGCGATTCACTGTGAGGGGTGAGGTCTCAGATTGGCGAAACGTCACCAGTGGGGTCCCGTAGAGTTAAGTCCTTGGACCCATACTATTTCTTATATATGTAAATGATCTTCCAAATGGTATAGAATCATTCCTCTCATTGTTTGCTGAAGATGCAAAAATTATGAGGAGGATTAAGACGGAGAAAGACAGTATGAGGCCGCAAGATGACCTAGACAGACTGAATGAACGGTCCAACAAATGACTTCTAAAGTTCAACCCGAGTAAATGTAAGGTAATGAAACTAGGCAGTGGAAACAGGAGGCCAGACACAGGATACAGAAATGGAGATAAAGTCCTTCATGAAACGGACAGAGAGAAGGTTCTAGGAGTTGATATCACACCAAACCTGTCTCCTGAAGCCCACATCAAAAGTATAAAATCGGCGGCGTATGCGAGGCTGGCTAACATCACAACTGCTTTCAGGAACCTGTGTAGGGAATCATTCAGAACCTTGTATACCAAATTTGTTAGACCAATCCTGGAGTATGCGGCCCCAGCATGAAGCCCGTACCTAGTCAAGCACAAGGCGACGCTTGAAAAAGTTCAGAGATATGCAATTAGGTTAGTACCAGAACTAAGAGGCATGAGTTATGAAGAAAGGCTGCGGGAATGTACCTCACGACACTCGAAGACACAAGAGTAAGGGGAGACATAATCACTACCTACAAAATTCTCAGAGGAATTGACAGGGTAGATAAAGATAAACTGTTTAACACGGGTGGAACACGAACAAGGGGGACACAGGTGGAATCTTAGTACCCAAGTGAGCCACAGGGACGTTAGAAAGAACTTTTTCATTGTCAAAGTAGTTAACAGATAGAATGCATTAGGCAGTGATGTGCTTGCGGTTGAGTTTTGGCTCTTTGGTCCCGCCTCTCAACTGTCAATCAACTGGTGTACAGATTCCTGAGCCTACTGGTCTCTATCATATCTACATTTGAAACTGTGTATGGAGTCAGCCTCCACCACATCACTGCCTAGAGCATTCCATTTATTATCTACTCTGACACTGAAAAAATTCTTTCTAACGCCTCTGTGGCTCATCTGGGTACTAAGTTTCCACCTATGTCCCCTTGTTCGTGTTCCACCTGTGCTGAAGAGTTTGTCTTTGTCCACCCTGTCAATTCCCCTGAGAATTTTGTAGGTGGTTATCATGTCTCCCCTTACTCTTCTGTTTTCCAGGGATGTGAGGTTCAGCTCCCTTAGCCTTTCCTCATAGCTCATTCCTCTCAATTCCGGGAAGAGCCTGGTGGCATACCGCTGAATCTTCTCTAGCTTTGTCTTGTGTTTAACTAGGTATGGACTCCAGGCTGGAGCTGCATACTCCAGGATTGGTCTTACATAAGTGGTATACAGGGTTCTGAAAGATTCCTTACACAAGTTTCTGAAGGCAGTTCTTATGTTGGCCAGTCTAGCATATGCCGCTGATGATATTCTTTTGATGTGGGCCTCTGGGGACGGGTTTGGTGTGATATCAACCCCAAATCTTTCTCTCTATTTGACTCCTGTAGGATTTCACCTCCCAGATGATACCTTGTGTTTAGCCTCCTGCTCCCTTCGCCTAATTTCATCATCTTACACTTTCCTGAGTTGAACTTTAGCAGCCATTTTCTAGACCATACCTCCAGTTTATCCAAGTCATCCAGTAGTCTCTGTCTATCTTCATCAGTCTTGATTCTTCTCATAATTTTTGTATCATCAGCAAACATTGAGAGGAATGAGTCTATACCCTCCAGAAGATCGTTTACATATATTAGAAACAGGATGGGTCCAAGTACTGAGCCCTGTGGGACTCCACTGGTGACATCTCGCCACTCTGATATCCCCCCCCCCTCACCATTACTCGCTGTTTCCTGTTGCTTAAGTACTCCCTTATCCACTGGAGCACCTTCCCTTTTACTCCTGCCTGTTGCTCCAATTTTTTTAACTGCCTTTTATGGGGTACTGTGTCAAAGGCTTTTTGACAGTCCAGGAAAATGCAGTCAGCCCACCCTTCTCTTTCCTGCTAATTTTAGTTGCCTGGTCATAAAATTCTATTAAACCTGTGAGGCACGATTTACCATCCCTGAACCCATGTTGGTGGTGCGTTACAAAGTTATTTCCCTCCAGATGCTCTACGAACCTTTTCCTCACGATCTTCTCCATCACCTTGCATGGTATACAAGTTAAGGAAACTGACCTGTAGTTCAGTGCCTCTTGCCTGTCTCCCTTCTTGTATATTGGGACCACGTTAGCTGTCTTCCAACTTTCTAGTAAGTCTCCTGTTTCCAGTGACCTGTTATGTACCATAGAGAGTGGCACACTTAGTGCTTCTGCACCATCCTTTAATACCCATGGTGAGATTCTGTCAGGCCCAACAGCCTTTGTCACATCCAGCTCCAGCAGACACCTTTTGACCTCATTACTGGTGAGCTCAAATTCCTCCAAGGTTGCTTGGTTTGCCGCTTCCTCACTTATTACAGAGGCTTCTCCTTGTTCTATTGTGAAGACCTCCTGGAATCTCTTGTTGAGTTCTTCACACACTTCCTTGTCATTCTCTGTGTATCTGTTCTCCCCTTTTCGCAGCTTCATCACTTGTTCCTTCACTGCTGGTTTCCTCCTGATGTGGCTGTGGAGCAGCTTTGGTTGGGTCTTGGCTTTACTCGCGATGTCATTTTCAAACTGTCTCTCTCTCTGCTTCCCTCCTCACTCTGAGGTACTCATTTCTGGCCCTCTGGTATCCCTCCCTGCTCTCTGGTGTTTGTTTATTTCTGTAGTTTC